>NC_134266.1:253684452-253984452 GCF_031893055.1 Leptodactylus fuscus | reverse complement strand
CTGTCAGGGGTACCTGCTAATATCCCTTAATGAGATCAAGCGTAGAGAAGTACCGGGCTCCTCCCAGCCTCTCAATAAGTTCATCTACCCGAGGTATGGGGTAGGCGTCAAACTTAGACACCTCATTTAGTTTCCTGTAGTCATTGCAGAAACGCAATGTCCTATCTGGTTTGGGAACTAGAACAATGGGACTGGCCCATTCACTTTTGGACTCCTCAATGACTCTCAATTTCAGCATTTTCTGCACCTCCCCTGAAATGGCTAGTCGGCGAGCCTCGGGGACCCGGTACAGCCTCATCCATACTTTCACATGGGGCTCAATAACAATATCATGTTTAATTAGGCATGTACGCCTGGGTTGCTCAGAGAACACATCTGTATTCCTAACTACTATCTCTTTGCATTCCTATTGCTGGCTTTTTGTGAGTGTCTCTGATATTCCTACCCCTGCTGCTACCTCTGTAGTCCCAACTACAGCCTGTGGGGATTTCACGGGAGACAGTTTAGCTGGAGACCTTTCTGTAAGCAGACTCTCTCTGCTGTTTCAAACTCAGTCAGATAGGCCTCTACGTCGTCCTCTGACGTCATCTTGGTCAGTATTTTACGGACCTCTTTTCTGGCATCCCGCTCTGGCTTTGCTGGGTCGTCCTTTTGCTAAGCAGCCAGCAACATGGACATCTGCTTGGCCAAAAGACGGTTGGTCTCCTGTTGCACTGCATTAGCTTCTGCATTTCTCTGCTGCAACAGCCTGTTAGCCTCTTCATGTCTCTGCTGCTGATTAGCCAGTACCAGCTGTTTCACAATCTCTTCCATATCTGTGGCTTTCTATTTCAGCTTGTGTATGTCTCACTGCACTCATGCCTGCATCCGAAGCACCATTTGTGGGGAATCGCTCAGGTAGATGCTTGTAGCAGTGCAGGAAACAGGGACACAGACACTGGATTGCACACAAGTTCAGGCTTTATTCACATGTAGCGCATACACTGCTTTTACAAAGCCACAGGATAAACAAAAAACAAACACCTTCCCGGCTGAGAAAACTAACTTAAACGTAAGGAGACTTTTCCCTGACTATACAGGAGACTGGCTACCAGTCTCCCACCTTGGCAACAACAACGGGTGGCACAGTACCTGCTTTGGAGGTCCGGTCTGGACAGTTCAACTCTTTCAGTGTGGTGCCACACTGCTAGTCTTCACACACAGACTATTAGGGCCTGATTAGTCAGCTGACCTCCCTGGTGTGAATCTTTACCATACACCCTTTAGGTGCCTGGCTGGAATGTACCTGTCTTTCCAGACCACACCCTTCACTCTCTCTCACTAGACATTGGAAAATCCCGAATCCCCCCTTTGGTACTGAGCTCCTGGCTCGTATTAAGTACGTACGGAGCCTCAAGTTCCTTACCGCCAGTCTTAACAACACGCTAGACGACATCCTCTCCATTTGGATTTCCTGAGTTGCCTATTGCGCCCAGCGGGACCTGTGACCTGGTTCTCCCCTTCCTTCTCTTCGTCTTCCCCCCCTCCTTTTCTTCTTCCTCTTTGTATTTGTCTTCTCCCCCCCTACAAGTATTTTTGTTAATTGTATGGTTTGATGCGAGTTATGGGATTGGCAGTATGCCTCTTCCCCCATTTCCGTTTCTGTTTTTGGATTTGTTTTATCTCTTGTCATGTTAAAACCTTCAATAAAAATTACAGTTTAAAAGAAAAAAAGATATAAATATTCTTCTGCACCGTGAATGGTGATGTTTATTAGTTGTTTGCAGCGCCAGATTGTTTGTCTAACGTTTCTGGCAGATGCTAGACGGGTTGGCTCATCCACATCCAGCCCTCTCTCTCTCTGTCCACTTCATCTCTCAGTCCAGGAATGGACAGAAAGGCTATTCCAGGAGACTGGGAGAGTAGATCTGCCATGTAGTAGACACCAAGACTGACTCACAGTCTCATACTGATGCTGGTTGGCTCACAGATTAGAAAGGAGTTTTCTTGGCTCAAAATTGGGTTTAAAAGGAGGTTATATCACCTGGTAATGTCCCCTGAAAGTCCCCACATATTTTCTGCACAAAATGTCCAATACCGCTATCCTCTCAGGGTCTTTGCCACTCATTGGGATTGTTTTTGAATTGTGAATTACGTCAGTGGCATGTAGGACCTCCTCATTACATTTTCCAAATTTCCTGGTGCTGGCCCAGAAGCCAGCATAAGGAATCATTTACAAACCTCTGTCCCTACCCTTCTCCCCTCTTCACAAACTTTCCCTTCCATAACAAGGCCCCATTCCCACGGCGTAACGCGCCGCTTATTTAAACACGTGTCAGAGTCAGGCACTTCAAAACAGATCTCATTGACTTCAATGGGTGCTGGCTTACGCGCGCTACACATTGAAATCAATGGGTTATAATGCCTCCCATTAATTTCAATGTGTAGCGCGCATAAGCCGGCACCCATTGAAGTCAATGGGATCTGTTTTGAAGCGCCTCACTCTGACATATGTTTACGTGTCAGAATGAGCGGCGCGTTACTCCGTGGCAAGGGGGCCTTAGGGTATTTGTGGACTAATAATGTGGTCTCAGATGTTTTTTATATTTTCGTTTTTTGCTCCCTGTATTCCTAAAACCATAACTTTCTAATTTTCCCGTTTACATAGTGATATGAAGGCTTGTTTTTTGTGACAAGTTGTACATCAAAATGGTTCCGATGATTATTCTGTACAATGTATTAGGAAAAAATTCTGAATGAGGTGGAATTGAAGAAAAATAATTGAGTTGTAAGGATTGGAGTCAGGGTCAGGCAGTGCAAAGTGACACAGCTGGAAAGCAACACTTTGCAGCTAATGACAAAAGGGGTCGCAGGCCCTGCAGCTATAACTATGCTGTAATATCTGAGATGAGGCAGACCAATGCACTTCCTAATTGAAGTGCGCCTACCACGGCTCCTAACCTTCTATCCGGCGGCTAGGATAAGGGAAGAGGAGGCCCTGAAAGTCCTAGGGACTAGAGTCACGGGGTCACACCTAAACAGAAAGCACAGTGTCAATGCAATGCAAAACAAAAGACTAAACAGCATGGAACCAGGGAGGACCACAAGTCCCAGCAAGACACAGAAGAGAAGGCGAGGTCAGACGAGCAAGAGGTCGAGCCAAGAGATATAATATAGGTACAAAATCAAAAGACAAGCGATAGTCAAAAATACAAGCCGGGTAAATAAACCAAGAAAACAGACCGAATACAAACAGACAGGGAATCAGACTGAGCAGAGGAACCAGGAACCACAAAGTGAATGGCTGGCAAGGATCCATGCCTGGGTGGGGTTTAAATAGCAGCAGAGAACACACCTGATGGCTAACGGCATGGAGACTGAAGGCAAGGAAAAGATTAACCCTTAATGACCTAAGCACACCCAATAGAACTCCTAACACGTCTCCCAGGGAGACGCCGCGCAGCAAGGAGACCGCGGCGACTCCGTATCCTGACAGTACCCCCCCTTTGAGGAGGGGCCTCCGGACCCTCAAGAGGACCCCTTGGCTTAGTAGGGCAAGAACTGAAAAACTTCTCCACCAATCTAGGAGCGTGAAGGTCTCTGGCTGCCACCCAAACACGCTCCTCTGGTCCATACCCCTTCCAATGTACGAGGAACTGAAGGGAATTCTGCACTCTGCGTGAATCAATGACCCGTTCCACCTCATACTCTAGTTCCCCCTGAACGATCACGGATTCGGGTGGGGAACGAGTGACCATTGCCGGAACATACTTTTTGAGTAGGGACTTATGAAAAACTGGGTCAATTTGGAGGGACCTAGGAAGTGATAATTTGAATGACACAGGGTTGATTATTTCAGAAATGGGATATGGACCAATAAAACGCGGGGCAAACTTAGAAGATGGAACACGAAGTTGGAGATTTTTTGTGGATAACCAGACCTTGTCACCCACCGCAAAGTCAGGTCCAGGGCGGCGCTTTCTGTTGGCGAAATTTACTTGATTAGCCTGGGCTTTTCTCAGTGATTCCAGGCTTTCAGCCCATACAGTACAGAGAGATTTAGCAACGTCCTCTACTGAGGAAAAGGCAAATTCATTGCCTGTTCCTGAGGAGAATCTGGGGTGAAAACCATAGTTAATGTGGAAAGGAGACAACCGAGTCGAGGAGTTGACATGATTATTTAGTGCAAATTCAGCCATGGGCAAATATTCACTCCATTTATCTTGGCAATCAGACACAAAACACCTCAAATATTGTTCTAAAGATTGATTCAATCTTTCTGTTTGACCGTTAGTCTCTGGGTGGAAGGCTGAGGAGAAAGAAAGAGAGACTCCCAACCTGTTACAAAAGGCTTTCCAAAACCTGGACACAAACTGTACGCCCCTGTCCGACACCACATTTGAAGGAATACCATGCAGACGTAAAATGACGGATAAACAACCAGGCCAACAATTTAGCTGAAGGCAATTTTTTCAAGGCAATTAAGTGGGACATCTTAGAAAAACGATCTACTACAACCCAAATTACTGATTTCCCTTTAGAGGAAGGGAGATCAGTAATAAAATCCATGGAGATGTGTGACCAGGGTCTATTGGGTAGCGGGAGTGGATGTAAAAGACCCGCTGGAAGTTGATGGGGCACCTTAGATCTGGCACAGGTCTCGCAAGAATGAAAAAACTTTTTTACATCCCGTTGCCAAGATGGCCACCAATACGTACGTGATAACAGATTCCCAGTACCAGTAATGCCTGGATGACCTGCCAGAACAGAGAAGTGGATCTCCTCTAAGAGCTCCAAGCGGAGGTGACTAGGGACAAACAATTTACCTGGTGGTAGCGCACTAGGGGCCGCATCCTGAGTGTTGAGAATACGGGTTTCAAGATCCGAGGTCAAAACTGCCACTACCATCCAGGAGCAAGTATATTTTCAGGTTCCCCATCAGAACTACCACTAAGACCAAAACTTCTAGACAAGGCATCTGCCTTAGTATTCCTTGAGCCGGGACGATAGGTAATTACAAAGTGGAACCTAGTGAAAAATAGAGCCCACCTGGCTTGACGGGGATTTAACCTTTTTGCCTTGTCTAAATATAATAAGTTTTTGTGGTCAGTCAGTACAGTAATTTTATGTCTGGCCCCCTCCAGGAAGTGTCTCCACTCTTCAAAGGCCCACTTAATCGCCAGAAGCTCTCTATTGCCAATATCATAATTGGCCTCGGTAGTGGAGAACCTCCTGGAAAAGTAGGCGATAGGTTGGAGGTTGGTAAATGGTTCAGTGCCCTGAGACAGGACGGCTCCTACACCTACTTCTGAAGCGTCAACCTCTACAATAAAGGGCAATTCAGGATCAGGATGGACCAGGACTGGGGCAGAAGTAAAGAGTTGTTTTAAGGTGGCGAACGCTACCTCCGTCTCTGGTGTCCAGGAGGCAGGATCCGCCCCCTTTTTGGTCAAATCGGTGAGAGGTTTAACAATAGAAGAAAAATTTTGGATAAATTTTCGGTAATAGTTGGCGAAACCTAGAAACCTTTGAACTTCTTTTAAGGTAGTAGGTTTCTCCCATTCAAGTACTGCAGATACCTTTCTGGGATCCATACCAATGGTACCAGGAGTAAGGATGTATCCCAAAAAAACCTATCTCCTGGACTCCAAATTGACACTTGGATAACTTAGCACAGAGGTGGTTTTGACGTAGTCTAAGAAGAACCTCTTTTACATGTTGCTGATGTGACTCCCAGTCCGGTGAGAATATGAGGATGTCATCTAAATAAATTACTAGATATCTACCTAACAGATCCCTAAAAATGTAATTCACAAAACGTTGAAATACCGCCGGAGCATTGCTCAAACCAAAAGGCATAACTAGGTATTCAAAATGACCTTCAGGGGTATTAAATGCGGTTTTCCACTCATCCCCATCTCTTATCCGAATCAAGTTGTAAGCTCCGCGGAGGTCAATTTTAGAAAACCATCGAGCCCCCACCACCTGGTTAAAAAGATCCGGGATGAGTGGCAGAGGATGTTGGTCTTTGACCGTAATCTTATTCAACTCCCTGTAGTCAATACAAGGTCGGAGGCCACCATCTTTTTTTTCAATGAAGAAAAACCCCGCCCCCACAGGAGAAACTGAAGGTCGGATATGTCCTTTAGATAGGCTCTCTTTAATGTACTGACGCATGGACTCGCGCTCTGGAGCTGAAAGGTTAAAAATGCGACCTTTGGGTAGTTTAGCTCCAGGAACCAAATCAATTGCGCAGTCATAAGGTCGATGTGGAGGCAAGGCCTCCGCATTGAGCTCGTCAAAGACGTCTTTGAACTCAGTAATAAATTCCGGAATTTTGATATCATTTTTGATAGTACAAACAGTATTAATATGAGAAGTACAGGAATCTCCCCATCTAACCAACTCTGAAGTTTCCCAATTAAACACTGGATTATGTACACGCAACCAGGGTAAACCAAGAATAACGTCTGCAGCCAGTTTTTTCATAACAAAAAATGACACTTTTTCAACATGTAAACTGCCGACAAAAAACTGCACCTCAGCAGTACGGGCTAAGATTTTCCCTTCAGACAAAGGGGTTAGATCTGCTCCAGATACCTGAAATGGGTATTTCAAGGGAATTAATTCAATTCCTAGAGCTTGTGCCACCACTTCATGGATGAAGTTCATGGCGGCACCTGAATCCACCATCGCCTGACATGCAAAAGTTTTATTACCATTAACAAGAATAGCAGGGAGTAAACATTTCTTAATATTATTAGGAGGTACCTGTGTGCCTGAGTGACCCTCCTGGAAATCACTCAGGCATTGGCGTTTTCCCGGCAGTGGTTTAGGTCTGGTTGGACAGTTTCTCAGGATATGTCCAGGTTTGCCGCAATACAGACACAGAGCGTTTTCTAGGCGATACTTTCTCCTGGAGGCGGTTGTGGACCCCAATATCATCGGTTCTTCTTCAGGTATAGGACTAGAGGTAGGGACAGCAGAAGGAGGTATAGGTTCCGAAAGGACAGACAAGGATTTAGCTGAGGACCCAGGTTTGCTTAATTTCTCTCTACGCCTTTCCCTAAGCCTCCTATCAATAGAAATAGCCAAGGACATAAAGTCTCCTAGATTTTCAGGGACTGGATGACTTACTAGAGCATCTTTTACAGAATCAGATAAGCCTTGTCTAAAAAGGGTTAACAAAGGTCTGTCTGTCCACCCTGACTGAGAGCTCCACTGACGAAACTCCGTAGAATAGTCTTCGGCAGTTCTAACTCCCTGCTGAATAGACAACAGATGGGACTCGGCCAAGGCAACTCTATTAGGGTCATCATAATCTGACCTAATGTTTGGAAAAATTTACTTAATGAATTCCATTCAGGAGCTCCAGCAGGTAGAGCCAAGGCCCAGTCTTGTGGTGACCCTCGTAGAAGGGACACCACCAGTGCCACCTGCTCTGCTTCAGAAGAAAGGAAATTAAAACAGAAAAATAAACGGCAAGATTCCCGAAATGTTTGGAATCTGTCTGGTTTACCATCAAAACAGTCAGGCAAGAGCATTTTTGGATCCTGACGGGTATTCAATATGGGAAAAACTGGTGTTTGAATAGAAGAACCAGCCGCGGCTGATGCTGGATCAGGCAAAGCCTCCAGATGCTGTGAGACTTGGTTAATTAACCCAGCCATGCCCTGCACCTGCCTTGACAGTTCGTCCAGGCGGTCAGTTACAGAGTGTTCGGCATCCACACTAAACCGCCGGGCGGCCTGTCTAGGGTAAGGGCCAGCCATTATGTAAGGATTGGAGTCAGGGTCAGGCAGTGCAAAGTGACACAGCTGGGAAAGCAACACTGTGCAACTAATGACAAAAGGGGTCGCAGGCCCTGCAGCTATAACTATGCTGTAATATCTGAGATGAGGCAGACCAATGCACTTCCTAATTGAAGTGCGCCTACCACGGCTCCTAACCTTCTATCCGGCGGCTAGGATAAGGGGAGAGGAGGCCCTGAAAGTCCTAGGGACTAGAGTCACGGGGTCACACCTAAACAGAAAGCACAGTGTAAATGCAATGCAAAACAAAAGACTAAACAGTATGGAACCAGGGAGGACCACAAGTCCCAGCAAGACACAGAAGAGAAGGCGAGGTCAGACGAGCAAGAGGTCAAGCCAGGAGATATAATAAAAGGTGCCAAATCAAAAGACAAGGGATAGTCAAAAATACAAGCCGGGTCTAAAAACCAAGAAACATATGGAATACAAACAGACAGGGAATAAGACTGAGCAGGGGGACCAGGAAACCCAAAGTGAATGGCTGGCAAGGATCCATGCCTGGGTGGGGATTAAATAGCAGCAGAGAACACACCTGATGGCTAATGACATGGAGACTGAAGGCAAGGAAAAGATTAACCCTTAATGACCTAAGCACACCCAATAGAACTCCTAACACGTCTCCCAGGGAGACGCCGCGCAGCAAGGAGACCGCGGCGACTCCGTAATCTGACAGTACATTTACAGGGTATTGTGTAGCTAGTCTGCAAGATAGGCTATGATACAGTATCTCCGGGCATCATGGATTCCAGATCTCTACACATGCATGCCCAACCGTTTCTTTATATTTACAGGAAGGGTAAAAAAGACATAGAGTCATTTAATCCCCTAGGTTTCATGGATTTAAAACGGAATATCCATTGTGTTTCTTTTTTCAGTATAAGTCCATCCCAATCCCCTCGTCGTATTGATCTAGGGACCCTCTCAACACCTTGAAATGTAATGGAGAAGGGGTCTCCAGCATGACACAGCCAAACATGTTTTGCAATAGGGGTATCCCGATGGTGTACGATGTCACTTACATGATCAAGTATGCGCCGGCGAAATTCTCGCTTAGTCTTGCCAATGTAATTTAAATTGCATGAGCAAGTTGTGGCATATACAATGCCCTCACTGCGGCAGTTGATGAATTGTCTTATTTTAAACATTTTTCCAGTGGCATGTGCCTCAATCTCTGTGCATTTTCTTACATAGGCACAGGCACGACATGACCCACATTTATATGTGCCTGTCACCTGTGTTCTATTCAACCACGTTCCCTCTGGTGGTATTGGCGCAAGGTGACTATGTGTTACCACATCCGTCAAATTCCTACCCCTCCTAAAGGTTATCGAGGGCATTGGGATACAGGATACAGGAAAATATGGTGTGGAGATGAGGGGTTGTGTTTTTCAGAGAATTTTATAGCGATCTAATTTGATCCACCGATATAACATAGTACAGTGGTCTGAATTTAGCATAGTAGAGGATTATATGCCCCCTATATATTTAGGAGGAGATTCCATCAGATAACTTGGTACACAGGGAGCTTTGCATCCCTTTGGGGCTAGATATAGTGGTGGGAGAGATTGAGGAAGCCCCGTGTGAGAAAGATTTGTATAGAGAAGAACAATGTATCCAAATATGTCCACTACGTATATGGATGAATGAGGGGGATGTGATAGGCACAGCGGAGCCCCGTACGAACAACTTAGGGGGTATATCCCCCTTCACGAAGGGATAAGACACTGGTTAATAAATGGAGGTCACCTGAACATAGATGCAGGACCTCTAACTCTGAATTCCCCTATGATGCATTCACCAGATCCCCGATACTCACCTTTCTATCCCAGCGCCGAGTGTCCGGCTATGTATGTGTAATAGAACGGTCTAGATCTGCACTAAGTACTCGCACATGCGCGAGATCACATACTCGGCCTTACACGGCAAATGGGCACGCCCAGGAGAGGGGCAGGGATTCTCCGCAGACAGGGATTGGTCCGCGGAGACCCTGGGCGTCGGCATGAGTGGGCAGAGACTCGGGCGCAGAGACAATATAACGCCGGAGGCATGTAGTGAGCAGCGTTGATCCTTATAAGTAGCAGGACCAACCTCCGTGGTCTCGTGAACTGTGGTTTTCACCGCATTATCTCATCAATATTTAGGGACTATATCCTCCTGATGAACTTGACCAGGGAAACGCGTTGAGGAGAGGACAGTAGCAGCACAAGAGAGTCAAAGCTAGACCAGTGAGGGCATATTGTAGTGGCAACCTCAGCCTCTAGGGATTGACGGAGCTGGGGCAAACAGCTGATTAGACTCATTGTGCTTTCCTCATAGCCAGCTTATGTTATATTGGTCATCTCTAGGTGCTGTCCTATTATTTTAAACATAAGTGGGTGGATGTTATATGAATACTGGGGAGCCTGAAGGGGTAACAGGGGATTACATTTTATTGAGGAGGAGCAGTAATTCTAGTTAACTGTTTATGAACCCCGGTCATCTCTAGTATATTCCCAACTTTGAACACTCCACCTTGTGGTTAATATTTGAACCTTATAGGGATCCATGTTTTTAATTATTGTGAATAAAAGTTATGTTTTATGTTATAGTAAGGACAGTCAGTGTATATTTTTATATTTTTGTATTTATAATAAAACAATAGGAAATTTGATGGAAGTTTTGGGGAAAAAAATCGCAATTTTCAAAGTGTGAACTGCTCTACTTTTCAAACAGTCATACCCCCCAAATACATCAATAAATATTATCTACCATATCTGCTTTATATTAGCATCACCTTTTAATTGTCCTTTAATTTATTTTGGATGCGTTGGGAGTTACAAAGCTTACAAGTGTAGATGTAGTTTTCCAGATTATCAAGAAAATGTCCTAAACCCATTTGTTAGCGACCACTTCAGTTCTGAAGGGGATTATAAAGGCATCTATATTAGAAACCTACTAGAAATCACCACATTTTCAAAACTGCACCCCTTTAAAGGGGTTGGCCACTTTCAGACCAATATTGAGAAACAAATGTTGCTGTTTGTACAATGAAAAGATATACAATTTTCCAATATACTCTATATACTGTATCAATTCCTCACAGTTTCCTAGATCTCTGCTTGCTGTCATTCATTCTGTTACTTCTGGGGGATAAAAGTCTGACCATGGTCATGTGATTTACAGTCCATGGTCATGTGATTTACAGTCCATGGTCATGTGATGAGCACACAGGTGTACAGCTGATTACCAGGCAGATACCTGATTACTGTGCTGTGACTATAATGAGCGGCATCTGTGTATATCACATGACAATGGACCGTAAATCACATGACCATGGTCAGAGTTTTATGCTCTAGAAGTAACAGAATGAATGACAACAAGCAGAGATCTAGAAAACCGTGAGGAATAGATACAGAAAGAATATTGGAAAAATTGTACAACGTTTTATTATACAAATCATAACATTTGTCTCTCAATATTGGTCTGAAAGTGGCCAACCCCATTAAGTACTTCACAGTAATTAAAACAATATGGAGGTGAAATCTAAACATTTAATTTTATTTCCATAATACATTCATTTATCCCTAAATTAACACATTCATAAGGAGTTAAAGGAGAAAATGCATGTCACATTTTGTTATATAACTTTTCCTGTTCAGAGAAATTCCCCACACATGGATGTAAACTGATATCTGGGCACACAGCAGCGCACGGAACGGACAGAGCGTCACTGGGTATTTAACAAGCAGATTTAGCTGAACTCGTGTTTGGGTACCATGTCTCATTTGCAGAGTCCCTAGAGTACAAACACAATTGAAAACCTTCAAAACTGAGACCATTTTGGAAACTACAACCCTTGTAGAATTCATCAAGGTGTATAGAGAGCAATTTGACCCCACAGTCGTTTCACAGATTTTATTACCATTGGGACGTCTAAATTAAAAACTTACTAAAGTGTCACTTTATCCCCAAAGTTTTCATTTTTGCAAGGAGAAAATTCAGCGGTCTGAATGTGAGCGGCGGTCCTGTCGGCGGTCAGAACGCACACCGTCTTTTTTAGTAGCGGATGTTACCGCTTTCTCTTTCTGAGGAATGTTATTTGACCCCTGATGAATCTCCTAACGTAGAGGAAACGCATAGGGTCCTTCCTTAAGCTAGTGATGGTCTTGCTTTTCCTGGTACTGCCTCTGTAAATACCTGGTCTTGGAGACCATTACCCTCTCTGTTGGTGTGGCATTAGGCCAGTAACCTCAGAGGGGGGGTTTGTTGGATCCTTGAGCCTGCTGTAGGTGTTCTATGCGATAAGCAGTATTTGGAGCAGAGCCACTTATTGTTAACCAGGGAGTGAGGGTTTTTCCCAAGTGAAGTAAACCATTTTACCCTATCCCTTTTTATTTATGTCACAAATCATATAAACTGAGCACGGTGTGGAATATTTATGCTCTAATATTTTAATGAGCCTAATAAAAGTTATATTTTAGTTGTTCTATGAGCGGATAGTGTCCTCCGCTTTATAGTAGGGAATTTGGTGTTTGCAATGTACTCCGCACCGCTTACATATTCCCTCTTCACCATCTGCTGTGCAGTCACGTCCGGGATACTAATACTCACTACACCCCCTGATAAATTCTTTGAGGGGTGCAGTTTTCAAACTGGGGTCACTCCTTTGGGGAATCGACTTTTCTGGTACCTTACAGGCTCTACAAACATGATATGGCCTTCAGATACCAAACATCTGAATCTGTACTCCAAAAGCCTCATCGCGCTCCTTCCCTTCTGTGCCCTTCTGTGCGCCCAAACTGTAGTTTATACCCACATATTTAATTTTTTGCCCCTTGGGATGGCCCACTTAATAGTTTTAGGAGTGCAGGTCTCTGACAACACAAAGTGGGTGCAACGTATTGGGCACCGAAATGGCACATTTCTTTAAAAATTTAAATTTTCTATTTTTGGGAAGCATTTTTAGTCTCAAAATCATAATACCCCTTGATACATTCCTTGACGGGTGTAGTTTCTAAAATGGGGTCACCTTTGAGGGGTTTCCATTGTATTGATACTTTAGGGGCTCTGCAAATGCGACATGGCACCTCAAAACTATTCCAGCAACATCTGCCCACCAAAAGCCAAATAGCGCTCTTTCCATTCTGAGCCCCACCATGTACCCATACAGCAGATTATGGCCACATATGGGGTATTGCCATGTTCAGGAGAAATTGTGTAACAAACTGTGGGGGGCTTTTAATTCTTTAACTACTTGCAAACATTTAAAATATGGCGCTAAATGGACGATTTATTGGAAAAAAATAATTTTTCATTTTTACGTCCCAAGAATTTTTTTTCCTTTTTCATGTAGATTGAGCTGCAGATCATCCGGGCTCACAACATTCTCTGCTAAATAAAATGGAAAACTTTGATGAAGTTGGACCAGTCCATCCCAAAAAGGTTCAAGTATAAAAATTATTAATGTTAATATCTTTGGCAATGTGAGTCTGGAGAGCTGGATGTCATTGCCTATCTACAGAATATGATGGAGATGTATGAATAATAATATCACATAGTCATGAACCCAGGAGCACTATAGTTACACTCTTGCTATGTTCACATCTGTGTTCAGGGTTTCTACCTGTAGTTCCATCATTTTTCTGGCAAGAATAATGGCACCATGCAGCACTAATCTTGCGCTAAAAATGGCAGAAACCTAATGGACCCCTGGTGCATCGCGTTTCAAGTCAGTGGGCGCAGTGGCACAAGTAAAGTCTTGTAGGTCCGAGTGCAAACTGTTTTACGGGGCCCCCCACCCCCTCCCTACAGTGAATTCTAGATAGTGACAGTTACAGATGCTGCAGCGATATCTCAGACACTTAAAAGAGATACAGATTTAGTACCCACAACTTCAGTAATCAATAATACGGTGAGTGAGCAGCGAAGCGCCTGGGTTGTGAACAATACCGAGACAGTACAACATGCTTCACAGTGGCCTACACCCAGTATAATATGTTCCACAGTCACCCCACACATTATTAAATGCTTCACAGTGGCCCCCAAACAGTATCATATGCTTCATTATAGCCCCCACACAGCATTATATGCTCTGCAGTGACCCACACATTAATATATGCTCCGCAGTGGCCCCCCACATAGTAGTATATGCTCCGCAGTGGCCCCCACACAGTAATATATGCTCCGCAGTGGCCCCCACACAGTATTATATACTCCGCAGTAGACAGCACACAGTATTAAATGCTGTGCAGTAGCCACCATGCCTGTGATTGGGCCTCAGTGGTCATATGGTACGCAATGATGTCATTATGTGTGACCTCAGTCACCTGCGGAAAGTGCCGAGAGAGGATTCAGAGTCCAGGAGAGCTGAGTATAAGTATGTATTTAATTTTAGTCACCTCCCCTGGGTTGACACCTATTGGAAAGGGGCCCGGTGATAGCCTGCCGGGCCCCTTTCCATTACCAAAATGTATAATAGTCAGGTAACCAGGCTTTACCCGACCTCTATCATGGTGGTCTGGGGCCCCGGCCATTTGTCTGAACATACATTCGGTCATAGCGGTCGTGAAGTGACGTCATTTAGCAGGATAAAAAGTTGCCTATGTTTTAATCGGGATTCCAGTCTAGACATGTGGCAAATTTCAGGCAAATCCACTAGGATAGGATTATACTTACCATATCTATATCATTTTTAACTGGCACAATGGCATTTTACACTAATGTGAGCCTTCATGTATTTATACCTCACAGTGTAATAAAATGTTGACCTAGGCAAAGCTGAGGCCCAAAACATCTAAAGATAAATGTTCAAGATATACAGAGTCCATGTCACATATGACAATATAATGTATTGTGTTTCCATCACCCCATTCATTCAATAAATGGGATCCGCAGAAGCACGGCCACATAACCAGACAGGAATAGGACCTTTCCTGAGTTTTGCAGCCTGGACTGTCGGCCTACACACTGATCTGTGTAATACACGGGAAGATGTGTTATCTGGGACATACATGGATAGC
The DNA here is from genome assembly GCF_031893055.1 of Leptodactylus fuscus. Lineage (NCBI taxonomy): Eukaryota > Metazoa > Chordata > Amphibia > Anura > Leptodactylidae > Leptodactylus > Leptodactylus fuscus. The sequence goes on along the minus strand of NC_134266.1, from coordinate 253,969,664 downwards.
ACATTGAACAAGTGAGGGGCCTTATTCACACAACAGTGGAAATTGGCTGCGTTAAATTAAACTTATGTAAATTCACACAACCTGTTTTTTACAGCCCAGTCTAACAAATCATCAATTAATTGGTCATGTTCTATATTTACCTGTAATCTGTCAAAACGGATGCTCCTCAGAGTGAATCTAACAGCATTGACTGTTCAGGAATGGTAAGGGACAGAGAAAAAACGCCAACTGTGCCAGAATCAGCTGAGCATTGCCTATTAAAGGTGCAAAGAATTGGAGATGGTGGAGGTGGTGAAAGGTTCCCTCGTTGTGGAAAAGCTGCTTTTTGTAGATCTTGCTGCATTTTTATAGAGCCAAAACCAGAAGTGAATTTAGCAAAATGGAAAAATCTAAGTGTTTCCTTTATATTAACCATTCCTTTTCAAACCACTTGGGCTCAGAAAGTGCAGCAACACAGTACACTCTTGACATTGCGGAGTTACTCTCCGGGTTTTCTGCCCCTCATATACCTATATGAAAAGTGCTTTTCTGCAATGTGTGGATGTGATTAGCCAGAATCCCATCCATTTTGCGAGTACTGTAAATCCCAGTGTTTTTGCAACGTGGGGCTTCAAGGAGTTTTCCAGAATGAAAATCTCCTGAAAGGGGGCGCAGTGAGGGCAGGTCTATCGGCCCCATCAAATGTGTCATCATTTACCTCAGTATTCAAGCGTAAATGATGCAAGAAATTTATAACGGAAAGGAGTTCATGTAGATTTCTGTATTGGCTCATAGAACCCAGAGGATGAGACTAATATATAGAAACCTTATCATAAATTAGGTGCAAACTCTGATACGATGGGGACTATCAAGACCAGCATGGAAAAGGGCAGTCTGGATTAGTTCCTATATATTAATCACGGACATGATACAATTGCTAGTGTATTCAATTTAGGATTAGATTAACTATATACAGATTAAATTCTAGTATGTTCCATCCACACCTTGTGGGAAAAATATGCACAGCGACCACGCTGCCATTTGCAGAACCATTGCAGAGACCTCTGCGAACTTTCTGTGAAAAGCGCTGTGGGATGCTACGGTGAGCCTTAACCACTTCTGGACCGCCCATAGACTATATACGTCCGGGAAGTGGTTGCCTTGTTCTGACAGGATGTGCCGGTAATAATAATAATACATTTTATTTATATAGCGCCAACATATTCCGCAGCACTGTACAATTTATAGGGTTCAGATACAGACATGCATAACAAAGAACGTCATTTCACACAATGGGACTGAGGGCCCTGCTCAAAAGAGCTTACAATCTATGAGGTAGAGGGGGTGACACAAGAGGTAGCAGGGGCGGCATTGCTTATACAGTGTTCAGACAATTTTTCTAATAGAGGTTACAGTCATAACACAAACAAAACTTTGTGAGCCGTCACTAGTCGTGTCCTTTAACATGTGGATAGAGCTTGGACAACTATGTTAGGCTGAAAAGGCATCAAGAACGGAAGGGTTAGCATTAGGAATTGTGATAGGCTTGTCTGAAAAGATGTGTCTTTAGTTTGCGTTTGAAACTGTAGAAGTTGGGAGTTAATTTTATTGTCCGGGGTAGAGCATTCCAGAGAAGTGGTGCAGCTCGGGAGAAGTCTTGTATACGAGCGTGGGAGGTTCTGATAATAGAGGATGTAAGTGTTAGATCATTGAGTGAGCGGAGAACACGTACATCCTGTCAGAACACAGCAGCTGCACAAGATCGTGCAGCTGCTTTTACTGGGAGCCAGCTGTAACTTCAGCCGGAGCTCCCACAGAGATGGCAGGGAAGGTTTATTACCGTCCGATCGCTGTATATACAGCACTCAATGAGCGCTGTATACACTGCTATGGGCGCCGCCATGATGCGGCCACCCTCTGACCCGGCGGTCACGTGATCTGTCGGGCTCAGTGTCTTACAACAGCTCCTGGGTCCTACAGGACCCAGATCAGCTCTGTATACAGTATATACAACATGTAGGAGGCTGTATTCCTCCTGCAACTGGGGCTAAATGTACCAGCCCCAGTTGCAGGGGAAATCAGCCTTCAATACAAAAAAAAGTGATCAGATGTCCCCAAAGGTCTCTTATGACCTTATGGGAACACCATCTGAAAAAAAAAAAAAAAAAAATGAAAAAATTAATAAAGTTTAAAATTGTTTTTTAAATAAAATAATTTTAAAAAATAAGTAAAATAATAAGTAAAATAATACCCAATAAAACGCAGTTATTGAAGATTATAGCCCCACTCCCGACAACACCATACAAAATAAAAATTACCATAACGGAGAAGAAAAACCATTTTATAAAGTTTTTCAGTGACACTTTGTGTTATTACATTAAAAAAAAAAAAAAAAAGTGAAAAACAGACACAATTTCCCTCCTATTTTGTTTATATTTTCCTGGATTTAAAAAAAATTAAAACACGTTAGAAAATAATAACAACATAAAAATAAAGCCCTATGTGTCCCTGAAAAAAGACGCAAAAATTAGTTTAATGAGATGTATTATAAAAATGTCACAGCCCTCTAAACCGCACATACAAAATAAACCTAAAATGTGTCTGGTCCTGGACCACAAATTGGCCTGGTACTGAAGTGGTTAAAAAGCCTTTTCAAAGGGTTTAAGAGTAGAGATGAGCGTGTAGTATTTGATAGAATACCTCCCTTTTCATAATTATTGGTTTACTCGATCGAATACCACATGGTAAACATTCGAATCCCGTCCCATCCCTGGCGCAGGTGGCGTTTTAATTACAACAAAAACTAGGCAGGGGAGGTATTCGAATATGAACTGCAGCGCTGCGCGTGTTCCCATCTACTGACAACTTCCAGCTGCTAGAACAGATGATCTGTGCTGGTCCAGGTGTCAAACCCCGATAGGTCACATACTGATGACATATCTTGTCAGAAACCTATAAAGCATAAAGTGCAATACAATATGACCATACTATGCAACAGCAACACCATGTAGAATACAGGTAACATTAAAACATGCAATAAAAAGATTATACAAGATCAGACAATGATCTAAAGAGAATGTTACTACCATAACCGAATATAATACCACAGTATAAAATAACCGCAGTGCACTTTTTGATTCCCCTATATATAGATAGGTAATGTGTAAGGATATCTCATCCATTAAAGAGGACCTTTCACCTCCTGGGGCACATGCGGTTTTATATACCGCTAGAAAGCTGACTGTGCGCTGAATTGACTGTCCATAGACGAGTACTGGAAGGGAGGCGTTCCTCACCGCTCTCACAGTACAGCACTATAGGCACTGCTGTGAGGAACTGACTGTCAGGAACACCCTTCTGAGAGAGAAGAGCTACGGTACCGACACTGATAGCTCTTCACCCGGGGAACAGAACGGGAAAGCCAACTGTCGGCTTTCTAGTGGTATATAAAACCGCATGTGCCCCAGGTGGTGAAAGGTCCTCTTTCAGTTCCTTCATTGTCTTTATGTAATACTTCTCTATTCTAAAGCTGGCCATACACTTGAGATTTTTACCTGCAGATCATTGGCATATCCAGATTATTTTAGTAGCATCTCCTGATAATCTTATGTGTATGACCACCACAGACATCGGATTTTTGGCAAATTTTACTAGATGTAGCTAGATTTTTTTTTGTGGTTAATGGACAATAGTGCTGATGCAAGATACCGAACTATCAGCTGTGAGTAGGAGATCTCACTACCTACCAAAGGAACTACCACATATTATCATGATAGCTGCATATGTCCCCCACCTCTGCAAAAATGTTTTTCTGCCTGTTATAGCTACATGCTGTGACCCCTCTCCTCGTGTCCTCCAACCACATTCGGCTGTATTATTAACATCACTTCACACAGAGAACTAAATGATCCTGCAGTGTGTCTGTGTTTCTTTCGTTTTAGTTGCTATGATTCATAGGATTTCTCTATCTGCCATGAGCTTGTATGTGTTTCTCTCTTGTTATATACTACTGTACCATCTATGAAACTGTATCACTGAAATTTCCCCATTGTGGGACTATTAAAGGAATATCTTATCTTATCTTAGATCTGCTAATGGTCTGCTCATATTGCAATATTTGCATATCTGCAAATATTTTCAGATGTTTTATTGTGTGATGTGTGACCTATACTATATCACTTCTTCCTATTATTTATCTGTCTCTAGAAGGATAAAAAAGAAACATTAATTCTATTTTTCTTACATTTTCTATTCCGCTGTGTAGTGTTGAGATTGAGTTGTTTGTTGGCTTTGCAAAGAGATCTATCACTTACATAGAGATGACATGATTGTATACAATGTAAGAATATAAAGTATTCAAAGAAAGTGGAAAAATACCTGGAAACCTTCTTTCCTCCCTAATTGTATGGATAGAGACCCAAATTTTAAGAGAAACATTAGTATGCGCTCATCACAATCCCTGACTTGATAACTGCGTTAAGCAGGGTACCACACTGAACAGGACCGAGCACCAGGAACAGGTGTTCCAAATTTAACTTTATGTCAACTGCAGTGTACACTGTATGGCAAGTAGACCCCTTGCTTCTGACCCGTATGGGACAGGTATATTGGGCACACAAAACAATGTATACAAGCGTAGTGTATTGCAAGTATACGCGCTATCTATTTTGAGCGTATTTTAACTACGCTCTATACTCTATATCAAGTAGGCCCCGTGCTTCACACCCATATGGGGCACGCATATTGCTCATCCACAATCCCTGGCTTGATGGCAACATTAAGCAGGGTGCAGGTTACAATGATGATGAGCACCAGGAACAGGTGTTACAATGGCTAGCGGATAATGCTTACAGCTCCTTATCCACCAGCCAGTCAGCCACTACCTCAAGTCCTCTTCCTTGCCAAGAGTCTGGTCCTCCTTCCTCCCAACATGCCCAATCTTCCCATCATTTCCCCCCTCCCAGGAGATGTTTTCAGGTACAGTTGCTATCAGGGCAGGCTGTTGTCATGTGCGGTGTGCAGGAGGATGAGCAGAGTGAGGAATTGGAAGAGGAGGTGGTGGACGACGAGGCCACCGACCTGGACAGGGGTGATGTCTAGAGGTAAAGCAGTGTAGGAGGAGGCAAGCGCAGCACCAAATTAAGGTGGTTAGAGGCCAAGGCATGTCCAGAGGCCGAGGGCAGCTGCTTCACAGAAGCAAAGCCAAAGCCAGCAAGGCCCAAGATGTTCCCTCTTCTAGCCACCCGAGAAAAACTCCCCCACCGAGGCCCCGTTCCTCGATGGTGTGGAGATTTTTCAATGTATATGCGGAGAACAAATTTTGTGCGGTTTGCACACTTTGCAAGTCTAAACTGAGTAGGGGCTCTGAAAAGAGCAACCTTACCACCTCTGGCATGCGCGTCATTTGGAATGCAAGCACTGGGCTCAGTGGAAGACAGCAAACGCAGGACAATCATCACCCGGTGTTGCCGACAGTGCCTCTTCCACTGTTTCCAGTGCTGGTGCTGCAGTCCAGACCACCAGCCTGGACACCTACACATCTGTCTCTGTCACTTTGGGGACTTCACCCTCATCCGCCCCTTTTCCTGCCTCTGCTCCTTTTGCCTGCACAATCATGCGCCTCTTCCCAGCCACTCCCCATCTCGCAGGCGTTTTATTTCAGGCAGAAGTACAGCGCAACCCACCCACATGCCCAAGCCTTCAACGGCCTCATCTCAAAACTGCTGGCCCTGGAGATGTTGGCGTCCTCGATGAGACGACAATGTGGCTTTCGCTGCTGCACCTGGGCGCAGGCATGTTTTCTTGTGTGATAATGGCCGGAACCTGATAGCAGATCTGGAGATTGCCAGACTCAAACATGGTCCACACATGGCCCACATTTTCAAGTTGTTGGTGCAAAGGTTCTTTAAAACCTACACCATTGTGCCTGATATATTGGTGAAAGTGCAGCCATTTTCGTAAGTGAAAAGTAGCCACTGCTGGCCTGAAAACATTCAGAGCACACTTCTGTCATCTTCTCACCGTTGGCTGATGGAGGAAGACGAGGAGGATGAAGTGGCATTTGATGTCACTGTCCCACACGAGGACAGTGTGGATGGTGTGAAGGGGAGTGGAAAGTGGAGGAAATGGAGAGTGACCCTTCCGGTGGGGGCAGCGAAGTCATGCCAAGTAACACCATGGCACACATGGCTGACTTTATGTTGGGCTGCTTTTTCAGAGACTAAAGCATAGTTCACACGGAGAGCAAACAATCCTGGATTTTTGCAATCCTCGACCCCGGTTAAAAAAAAAAAATCTCGTCTTTCGTTCTGGTAGGGTAGAGGAAAAAATCACATAAATGATTGCCACAAGCAACTGGTGCCGAATATGATGGAAATGTTTCCGTAAACCCTCGCTGGCGGCAGAGGGAAGATTTCCTCAAAGAGGCTAACACCTGCCATCCGGTCCACAACCACCAGGGGAAGACTCTCCAAGGTGCGGGACACATTAATGGACCCCCCTGGCCAAACTACCGACACTGAGGGGCCTAGTGTCACCAGGAGGGAAAAATATAGGCGCATGTTGCGTGAGTACCTGGCCATCCACAGCCCTGTCCTCTCTGATCCATCTGCGCCTTACACATATTGGGTGTAGAAGTTGGATCTGTGGCCCTTGGGGTGAGTGGAGGCTTCCCCCAGCTGAGGTTTGGGTGAGTGTAGTGAGGGTGTACAAGTACGGCCCGCAGTTAGCCTTTTTGGTGGCATAGAGTGTACACAATGAACCCCAACTGTCACTTGCTGAGCCACTCTTCTACTTGTAACTGCATAATAGAACCTGTGTGTCTATGCTCTCTTGAGTTAGAGATAGATTGGGGCCCCTACATTTTAAGTTTATGCCCCATTCTTTTGCTTCAGCCCACAAGCAAATATCTATTTTTTGTGCCCCTTAGTGCCAATTCAGCCGTGCCACCCCCAGGATTAATTCTTTCACCCCTATCTTGGAGTTGTCACTTGCCCCAGCAGCGTATACAGTGTTAGACCCACCTTTTTGCTTCAGCCCACAAACAGAGATCACTTTTTTTGTGCCCCTTTGTGCCAATTCAGCCGTGCCACCCCCAGGATTCATTCTTTCACTGCCATCTTGGAGTTGTGACTTGCCCCAGCAGCGTTTAGAGTGTCAGGCCCATTCTGTTGCTTCAGCCAACAAGCAGAGATCTGGTTTTGTGCCCCTTTGTGCCATTTCAACCCTGCCACCCCCAGTAGTAATTCTTTCACCCCCATCTTGGAGTTGTCGAATACCTATTCGATCGAACGGTGTTCACTCATTTCTATGAAACACCAATTCGTCTATTCATTTTACATTTTCAGCTGTCATAGCTCAGCTCCTGCTTTAACGTTGCGCTCCGGCTCCTGCATGTGTAGGCATGATGTGATGGTGTCACATCAAGCCTACAACTATGTGAGTGAGTGAGACTGCGGAGAGAGCGGCGGAGGAGCGAGGGAAGGTGAGTATAAGTGTTTTTTTTTTTTTGTGTTAAACATTAAGGTGGAACATAATGAAGGAGGCCCATGAAACTGGAGGCAGATGAAGGGGGGACGGGGGGGACGGCATGACATTGGGGCAGATGAAGGGGGGGAGAATGGCATGAAACTATGGGCAGAGATGGAGGGACATGAAACTGGGCAGAGATGGATGGACATAAAACTGGTGGGAGAGATGGGGGACATGAAACTGGGGGCAGAGATGGGGGGGCATGAAATTGGGGACAGAGATGGAGGGGGGTAGCATGAAACTGGGGGCAGATGAAGGGGATTTATGAAACTCGGGGAGAGATAGAGGGGGGACATATATTTTACGGATGACTGTAGGAGGATTATACTGTGTGGGGACACCTTTGCCGCACACTTTGCAGCGCGCTGCACATTTTGTCCCTGTTTCTACTCTCCAAAAGTTGGAAGGTACGGCATATTTTATGTGGCAGCGTGACTTTTTGGGCCCCCTTTAGGCTCTATGGCCAATTAGTGACTGCTTCCTCTGTACCCCTTATATCTAACTCTCCTGTTAGCAGCAATTTTTCTAGGTATGCCTAAAACTTTTGCATGATGCTGTATTTTGTAAACATGCACACATAGACGAACTGCATACACATGACACAGAAGACATGGCATACACATGCACAGGAGCTGCATACACATCACACACAGAACATATTGTGCACACACAGCTCCTTGTATGTCACTTGTATGGACACATCCTGTAGCCCCATCACCCCCTCTCTCTATAGAGCAGTCACTAGAGAACAGTCTGTAGGAATCTATCATCTGCAGACCTGTCCTGATTGGGCTTCTTCTCAGCCAATCCTGATCGGGGCGGGGCTTCTTCTCAGCCAATCCTGATTAGGGCGGGGCTTCCCCTCAGCTGTAGCTCCTCCCAGGCGCGGTTTCTCCTCAGGATGTTTCAGGCGGTGTCACATACGGATGAGTTCTCAGGTAGAGGAGAATATTCTGGAGACTTTTACCACAGATTTTCTCCAACTCTTTCCTAATGTATTACACTTGGTCTGTATGTAACTAGGAATGTATAGTTGTTGTCAGGTCTTTTCTAGTATCCGGGAAATCTGTATTTCTAGTCAGACACCAGTCCTAGAATAGATTGTCCTGTGTCTCTGTGACTGAGGAACTTCTCTCCTAATATCTTATATATCACAGTGTATTATATACTGTATACCTGTGATACCTCTGTATATACCAGGGAGGGCTGTATACTACTGTATACTGGTATATACTGACTATTATATAGACCAGACCCCTGTATTATCAGATATATACTGTATACCTGTGATACCTCTGTATATACCAGGGAGGGCTGTATACTACTGTATACTGTTGTATACTGACTATTATATAGACCAGACCCTATATATACTGTATTCCTGTAATACCTCTCTGTATATACCAGGGAGGGCTGTGTACTGGTGAGTACAGACTATTATATAGACCAGACCCCTGTATTATCAGATATATACTGTATACCTGTGATACCTCTGTATATACCAGGGAGGGCTGTATACTGGTGAGTACAGATTATTATATGGACTGGATCCCTGTATTATCAGATGTATACTGTATACCTGTAATACATCTGTATATACCAGGGAGGGCTGTATACTGGTGTCTACAGATTATATAGACCAGACCCCTGTATTATCAGATATATACTGTATACCTGTGATACCTCTGTATATACCAGGGAGGGCTGTATACTGGTGTGTACAGATTATTATATAGACCAGACCCCTGTATTATCAGATATATACTGTATACCTGTGATACCTCTGTATATACCAGGGAGGGCTGTATACTGGTGTGTACAGATTATTATATGGACTGGATCCCTGTATTATCAGATGTATACTGTATACCTGTGATACCTCTGTATATACCAGGGAGGGCTGTATACTGGTGTGTACAGATTATTATATGGACTGGATCCCTGTATTATCAGATGTATACTGTATACCTGTGATACCTCTGTATATACCAGGGAGGGCTGTATACTGGTGTGTACAGATTATTATATGGACTGGATCCCTGTACTATCAGATATATACTGTATACCTGTGATACCTCTGTATATACCAGGGAGGGCTGTATACTGGTGTGTACAGATTATTATATGGACTGGATCCCTGTATTATCAGATGTATAATGTATACCTGTAATACCTTTGTATATACCAGGGAGGGCTGTATACTGGTGTGTACAGATTATTATATGGACTGGATCCCTGTATTATCAGATGTATACTGTATACCTTTGATACCTCTGTATATACCAGGGAGGGCTGTATACTGGTGTGTACAGATAATTATATAGAACAGACCCCTGTATTATCAGACATATGCTATATACCTGTGATACCTCTGTATATACCAGGGAGGGCTGTATACTGGTGTGTACAGATTATTATATAGACCAGACCCCTGTATTATCAGATATATGCTATATACCTGTGATACCTCTGTATATACCAGGGAGGGCTGTATACTGTTGTGTACTGGTGTGTACAGATTATTACATAGACCAGGTTTCTGTGGTACATCATGGCCTATATGGTGATGTCCATCACTCAGGATAGATATATTACTCCCATGTATATCTCTTCATTCCTGTTTACTAGTCGTATAGCGGTGACCTACAGCTGTGAGGTGACCTACAGCTGTGAGACCCTGCAGTATACAAGGTGCCTGGGAAGAGCCAATACAACATGAGAACTCTTCTGAGAGGAGAGGGGATGTGACTGATTATGTCGGGATATTCATCAAAAAGATGAATGGCCGGAGTTCAGTTGAACATGAAAGAATCCTTTCTCTGTGACAATATGGCTGCCGTGTGTGACCAAGGCGTTCGCTCTATTATTGGTTCATGACATATAAACACCTCAGATACTCGGATAAGCTCCATTATGTCTCTCAGGAAAATAAAGAGATTTCTTTTTCACTTATCTATAGCGATCAGATATCTCATAAGTATTTCACCTGAATCCCTCTCAAGCACTGAATATGAGGAGAGTGGGTTAAGGAAAATGGAAACCATCATAAGGGTCTTATATGTAATATGATCAGTGGGGTAGACTTAGGACCACTGGCGTTATTAATGTAAGGGGAACAGTTTTAACTCCCTAAATACCCCTTTGTGTATACCCCAGTACATTTTACACTTTGTAGAATTTCTGTACAGACTCCACAACCGAAATTCTGCTGCACATGTGCATATTTATATATTATTTATTTATTATTCTTACTTGTATGGCATCATGCACTTTACAGACATGGTCAATCACTGTCCCATATAGCACACAGAAAATGTGAACCCGGCATCATTCAGACAAGGTGGAATTGTAGAAAATTTATGAGTAAAAACATAAACTTGCTGCAGATTTTCAAATCCACATTTCCTTTATTTTGGCCCAAGGTTGTTTTACCCCTAAAAATGTTGCCATGGGGATGCCTTGGCCCTTCTAATGTACAATACAGCAGAAAATCTGAGTGACCCTTGGTTCATATTAGCATTTGGATTCTGTCCGGGGGAGTCGGCATGGACTTTGAATTTTAATAAATCTCTTCAATATGTTGCAGAATAAAAATGTTCCCTGAGAAATCCGCAGCAAATCCACATAACAGTTTTGCAATGGATTCAAATTTGGGGAAAAATCTGCAGCAGAAAAAGTGCACTATATATGGATTTTCCATACGGCCGGGTGTCCATGGTCACTATATTCGTGTGATCAGTGCAGTAAAGCATTTGTGATCATGGTGAGATATTATTACGTGTTCATGTCTAGTTCAATTTTTTGAGTGCATTAAATTACTTCTGTGCAAGTGTTTAGGGCAAACAGGTAAAGCAGAAGGGTCCTATCTTGTATCCCTGCACCAGGTATAGCATCACTTATTTCCAATATGATGTGCACTGTAAATGGTGACTGTACCCTTGAGAAGAGTCAGCAAATTGTTTGGTCTCTTGTATTTCCAGCAGTGTCTCCACCCAACAGGGAACTTTGCATTGATCTGCATTCAGACCACAACTTACTCATTCTCATGTACAGCTGAAAACTGAGGAAAAATATACAGTACCATGTGACTAGTGTCTGCTAACAGAAGGTGGGTTGTTCTGATATACTTGCTTGTATGTACATGACATTCACTTATTCACTGACTGTAATGTGACTTGTAGCAAATACCACATTGTGCCATACACATCCTGTGCAATGTATTTCAGATCATCTGTCACACAGGAGCAGATGCAGCACAGACATCACAGCTCAAAGCACCAGTGAGTGGGAGAGATGTATCAGTGCTTTGCCGCAAATTTCAGTTCCATAAGTGAGCCAGTGCACTATTCTTAGGGGCTGATCTCAGATATGTATTTTACAGCCAAATTTGCCTTTCTTGTGTATCCGTTTTTCTAATAGACTCATTATCTTCAATGGGTGAATCAGGTTTGTGAAAGTGGATCAGAGCATCCAATCCCTGAAAAAATATCTTTCTCGCCTAATTTCCACTGAGGTGGGCTAATACCCACTGTGTCCCCCAGTGAAAACGTCGAGAAATGGATTTTACAATGAGTACAAAAATCCTTTTATTTCTATTACAGATACAGATGAAAGACGGCTACGGAACCCAGCAATGTGAACACAGTCTCAGCTAAACTCATTCACATGTTGAAAATAGAAGATCAGCAACACTTCCGAAGGTTTCCTCTTTAAAATTTAACTTTTATTCATTACAGTATAAAAGTACAAAAACATCCGTGCAAAAAGAAGTGAAAAAGTGAAATAGATTAAAATAAATGCCAACGCGTTTCAGAACTCATGGTTTCTTAATCATGGCATATCAAACAAATGTAACATCTCACGTTTTTATAGTGAGTCAGAAAGAGGCTGCACTACACACGTTAGGGCTTAATTCATTAGTATGTTACGATACACAATGTGTTAAATAAAGTTGGTACAAAAATTAATCATCTTTATATATATTAACCCCTTCCCGCCGATGGCACTTTTTGACTTCCTGACCAAGCTCGATTTTTCAAAACTGACATGTCACTTTATGTGGCAATAACTTTGGAACACTTTAACTTAGCAAACTGATTTTAAGATTGCTTTTTCGTAACACATTGTACTTCATGTTAGTGGTAAATTTTGGTTGATATGTTTTGTGTTTAATTATGAAAAAATAAGAAATTTGGTGGAAATTTTGAAAAATATGCATTTTATAAAGTTTGAAATGATGTGCATTGCATACAGATAGTCAGACCGCCAAAATTATATCCTAAATCTCATGTCCCAGATCTCTGCTTTATGTCGGCATCAAACTTTAGTCGCTCTTATTTTTTACGGACATTATAAGATTTACAAGTGAAACAACAATTATTCAAAATTTTCAAGGAATTTCTAAAACCCATTTTTTAAGGGACTAATCAAGTTATGAAGGGGTTTTGAAAAACCCTTGTATTAACCCCCCCCCTAAATCACCCCATTTTCAAAACTGCACCCCTTAAATAAGCCAAAACAACATATACCTAGTATTTTAACCCTATAAGTGCTTAACAGGAATTAATACAAAATGGAGGTGAAATTTTCAATGGAGGTGTAAACTAATATATGGACGCACAGCGAGACGCAGACGGGAAGGCGCGCCAAGGAGCTTTTAGAGGGCAGATCTGGCTGTGATCAGTTTCAGGAACCATGTCACATTTACAAAGCCATTGAGGTGTCAAAACAGTGGAAACCTCTAGAAAGTGACCCCATTTTGAAAACCGCACCTCTCGAAGAATTTATCAAGTGATGTAGTAACATTAGTAACCCCGAAGTGAATGTGTAAGCTGTGTGGAGTAAATTGGGTACACCAAATCCCATTCTATTTTCCCACCAGCTCCTATGACGCGGACGGGGAAGAGGGACATTCTGGGGGGTCAGCGCTGGTGTATTATCTCTCATAAGCTCTAAATATGGGGGGTCCCCTGAAAACGCTCGCACAGCATATACATTTCCTTCTAGTCGCAGCCACTTATGTCCTAATGATTTGGCGACTTTTGGGGTTTTTGTCTTCACATTGTACAAGGTAGATTTTTATTTTCTGGCAATGTGGCCATATGAGGGCTTGGTGTTTGCGGTATTAGATGTACTTTTCAATGCCACCATTTTGGGCCCTGTAACTTATTGACTACATTTTATTAACTCTTTCTGGGTGGGGTGTAAAAGGAAACATCAATTCTGGCATTGCTTTTTAGCATTTATTTTTATTCCAGTGCAGAGTACAGCATAAGTAACATGTTACCTTTATTCTGCGCGTCGGTACGGTTACGGCGATACCTCATTTATATGATTTTTTAATGCATTGCTATTTGTGCAGAATAAAATTCAATTTAGGGAAAAAATCTGTTATTTTTGCATCGCCATCTTCTGAAAGGCATAACATTTTTATTTTTCGCTAGACAGAGCTGGTTGAGGGCTTATTTTTTGCGGGATGACCTCTACTTTTTATTGGTACCATTTTGGTTTTCATCTGACCATTTGATTACTTTTTATTGAACATTTTGTAAGGGAAAGGTGGCGAATAATCATTATTTTGTGCGGTTTTTCTACTTTTTTTTATGAAGTTCGCCGTTCGGGTTAAATAATGTTTTAATTTTGTTTTTCAGGTTATTACGGACGCGGCGATGCCAAATATGTAATTTTTTTTCTATTTTTCTTTATTTTACATAATAAAACATTTTATATGTGGAAAATGGGATTTTTGGGGCTTTATTTATTTCTAATTTATTTTAAACTTATTTAAACTTTTTTATTTTTACTTTTTTGTCACTTTTTTTTTTCTGTCCCCATGGGGTAGTGATCTGCTGATCGCTGCTTCACTATACGTATCTGCAAGTCACTGATCAGACCCTGGGCTGCCCACTACCAACACCGGCACCCTCTGAAACCGGCGCGGAGGGTTCCGATCGGCACCAATATATAGCGAAACCCCGGAGATGCCGGCGGTTATGTTTGACCGCCAGGCATCTCAGGGGTTAACACCTGTGATCGGACCCGGTTCCGACCGCGGGTGTTATAGGGCATTGTCAGCCGTAAGATACGACTGACACCCGCAGGAAATGGTGCGCACACAGAACCTGTGTGCGCACCGTGCAGCCACTGTACTAGTAAGACCTTCCCAGCAGCGCCGTACTATTACGGCGGATGTCGGGAAGGGGTTAAAATTAGAGATGAGCGAACACTAAAATGTTCGAGGTTCGAAATTCGATTCGAACAGCCGCTCAATGTTCGTGTGTTCGAACGGGTTTCGAACCCCATTATAGTCTATGGGGAACAGATACTCGTTAAGGGGGAAACCCAAATCCGTGTCTGGAGGGTCACCAAGTCCACTATGACACCCCAGGAAATGATGCCAACACCTCTGGAATGACACTGGGACAGCAGGGGAAGCATGTCTGGGGGCATCTAACACACCAAAGACCCTCTATTACCCCAACATCACTGCCTAACAACTACACACTTTCCACATTCAAAAAAACCTCTATCAAAGTGGGAAAATACCTGGAAACCTTCTTTACTCCCCAAATGGATGAACACAAACCCCAATTTAAGCTCAACAAACAGTAACAACCACCCCTTTAAATCACGTTCCCCATGACAACCACAAATGGAATAGGCAATGGGAATTCCAAAAGCCCTCACCCTTAACTGTCATTTTGAGTGTGTGTGTGTGATGTGGTAAGACCTTCCAAAATTCACTTTTCTAGCCCTTAACATGAGCCCTTCCAAACAAAGTTACAGGACCTTAAGCTGAGCTACCAGCAGAGATTGAGGCCCTTGGCATGAGTAGAGCCTTGCACCAGCAGTGTTTTTGGCACTTAGGGTGAGTTGAGCCTTGTACCAGCGTGTGTCCCTTAACATCAGGCAGGCCCTAAGTTCTGCGCTTTGCACAAAAGTTCCACATTAACTAGGCTGAATGGTACAAAGATTAGTAGGCCCGAGAACCAGGAACAAGTCTTGCAATGGCTGTCGGATAACGCTTAAAGCACATTGTCCACCAGCCAGGCAGCCTCTACCTCCTCTTACCCAACAGTCTTGTCCTCCTTCCACCCAAAATTCCCAATCTTCCCAGAACAATAACCCCAACTGTCCCTGCTCCCCAGAGCTGTTCTCCCTTCCTTTGACTGTACCGCAACCTGCCCCTCCATTTCGCGATTCCACGGACCTAACAGACGAGTATCTGTGTCCAGATGCTCAAACACTAGAGTCTCCTCCATTCCATCTCCGGTCGATTTGGTGGCGGATGACCAGCAACCCACCCTCATCGACGACGATGAGACGCAGTTGCTGTCAGGGCAGCCAGTTGACATGCGCATTGTGCAGGAGGAGGAGGCGAGACAGGAGTTGGAAGAGGAGGTGGTGGACGACGAGGACACCGACCCCACCTGGACAAGGCAGATGTCAAGCTGGGAAAGTAGTGTGGATGTTGAGGCAGGTGCAGCACCAAAAAGGGTAGCTAGAGGCAGAGACATGTCCAGAGGCAGAGGTCAGCTGCTTTGCCGAAGCCAGGCCAGACCCGGAATGTCCGAAGATGTTCCCTTTTGTACCCAGCCCAGAAAAACTCCCCCATCGAGGGCACGTTTCTTGAAGGTGTAGAGTTTTTTCAAGGAATGCGCCGAGGACAGATATAGTGTCGTCTACACAATTTGCCTCTCGAAATCGAGTAGGGGCCCTGAGAAGAGCAACCTGTCCACCACTTCAATGCACCGTCATTTGGAATCCAAGCAATGGAATCAGTGGCAGGCAGCAACGGCAGGACAAACGTCGCCCGCCGTTCATGCCACTGCCTCTGCTCACAGTGCTGGCGATGCACTCCAGAGGACGAGCCAGGACATCACTTCATCTGCCTCCGCCACTTTGTTGACTTCTCCCTCATCCTCCCCTGTTTCTGTCTTATCTCCTTCTCCTGCACCATCAAAGGCACCATCAGGCGCTTCTTTACAACAACCCACCATCTCTCAGACATTGGAGCGCCGGCAGAAATACACCGCTAACCACCCACCCACGCAAGCCTAGAACGCCAACATCGCTAAACTGCTGGCCCAGGAGAGGTTGGCGTTCCGGCTTGTTGAAACTCCCGCCTTCCCGGACCTGATGGCAACTGTGGCACCTCACTATGCCGTCCCTAGCCGTCTCAACTTCTCCCGGTGTGGCGTCCCCGCCTTGCACCAGCACGTGTCACTCAACATCAGGTGGGCCCTTAGTTCCGCGCTTTGCTGCAAGGTCCACTTGACCACCGACACTTGGACAAGCGCCTGTGGTCAGGGATGCTGCAGTGCTTATCTTTAATGACAGGCAGGGTGAATGTGGTGGAGTCTGTTCCCCGGGTGCAAACTGGGGTGGCCTATCTCCTCTCCCAGGCCAAAATTCATGGCAGGAGTAGACTGAAACCCTACGACGCTGCAACCTCCACCACAGCTACTAGCGGCAAACGCTAAAACACTGGTGTGGGGAGACGTCAGCAGGCGGTGCTGAAGCTCATCAGCTTGGGGGACAGACAGCACAGTGCCTCCGAGGTCAGGGATGCCATCCTGGCTGAGATGGCATTTTTTTTTCCCTGCTACACCTGGGGCCTGGCATTTTTACGCCTGTGATAATGGCTGGAACCTGGTAGCGGCTCTGGAGCTTGCCAGCCTCCAACACGTTCCATGTTTGGCCCACGTCTAACCTAGTGGTGCAAAGTTTTTTAAAAACATACCCAAATGTACCGAAGCTACTGTTGAAAATGCGGCGCTTGTGCGCCCACTTTTGCAAGTGCACAGGAGTCGCTGCTAGCCTAAAAACACTCTAGCAAGGCCTACATCTGTCCAAACACAGGCTGTTGTCCGTCATTCACACACGCTGAAACCCTACAATACCATATCTTGAGCAGGGTGTGTGAGCTGCACAGACCTTTGATGGAGTTCCATCTACAAAACCCAAGGGTTCCTCAAAGTCAGCTCCCAAAGTTTCTGCACCATGAGTTTCCAGGGGTGGCAGAGTTATGGCTAGGGGCAGAGGCATGGATAGGGATGATGTCTAGGGGCAAAAGCAGTGTGAATGTGGAGGCAAGTTAAGCAGGAAAAACTGGGGGTACAAGCTAAGGCATGGACTGGGGTGATGTCTAGGGGCAAAAGCAGTGTGGATGTGGAGGCAAGCTAAGCAGGAAAAACTGGGGGTACAAGCTAAGGCATGGACTGGGGTGATGTCTAGGGGCAAAAGCAGTGTGGATGTGGAGGCAAGCTAAGCAGGAAAAACTGGGGGTACAATCTAAGGCATGGACTGGGGTGATGTCTAGGGGCAAAAGCAGTGTGGATGTGGAGGCAAGCTAAGCAGGAAAAACTGGGGGTACAAGCTAAGGCATGGACTGGGGTGATGTCTAGGGGCAAAAGCAGTGTGGATGTGGAGGCAAGCTAAGCAGGAAAAACTGGGGGTACAAGCTAAGGCATGGACTGGGGTGATGTCTAGGGGCAAAAGCAGTGTGGATGTGGAGGCAAGCTAAGCAGGAAAAACTGGGGGTACAAGCTAAGGCATGGACTGGGGTGATGTCTAGGGGCAAAAGCAGTGTGGATGTGGAGGCAAGCTAAGCAGGAAAAACTGGGGGTACAAGCTAAGGCATGGACTGGGGTGATGTCTAGGGGCAAAAGCAGTGTGGATGTGGAGGCAAGCTAAGCAGGAAAAACTGGGGGTACAAGCTAAGGCATGGACTGGGGTGATGTCTAGGGGCAAAAGCAGTGTGGATGTGGAGGCAAGCTAAGCAGGAAAAACTGGGGGTACAAGCTAAGGCATGGACTGGGGTGATGTCTAGGGGCAAAAGCAGTGTGGATGTGGAGGCAAGCAAAGCAGGGAAAATGGTGGCTAGAGGCAAAGGGATGTCCATAGGCAGCAAGGGCAAAGATGCAAAACTCTCCCGTTTCAAGAATTTTCCTGACTTGTCTCCCCACAAAACATTCCTGGGAGGAGGGCTGAAACACCACCCTCCTCCTCCTCCGCTGTTAGATTGACCCCAGCTACGAGCTGAAAACGCTGCAACACTGGTGTGGGGAGACGTCAGCAGGCTGGGCTGAAGCTCATCAGCTTGGGAGACGGACAGCACACTGCCTCTGAGGTCAGGGATGCCATCCTGGATGAGATGGCAATTTGTTTATCCCCGCTGCCCCTGGGGCCAGGATTTTTGGCTTGTTGGAGGGCTCTGGAGCTTGCCAGCCTCCAACACGTTCCATGCCTGGCCCACGTGTTCAATGTAGTGGTGCAATGATTTTTAAAAACATACCCCAAATTAGCTGAGCTAAGGGTGAAAGTGCGGCACTTGGACACCCACTTTCCCAAGTCTACAGTACCTGGAGCTAGCCGCAATACACTCCAGCAAGGCCTACATCTGCCTGAAGCACCTACTGTTGTGCGAGGTCACCACACGCTCTAACCCTAGATACCGTATGTTCAGCAGGGTGTGTGAGCAGCAGAGACCTTTGATGGAGTACCAGCTACAAAACCCAAGGGTTCCTCAGAGTCAGCTCCCTCACTTTCTGCACCATGAGTTTCCATGGGTGGCAGACTTATGGCTAGAGGCACAGGCATGGATAGGGGTGATGTGTAGGGGCAAAAGCAGTGTGGATGTGGAGGCAAGCTAAGCAGCAAAAACTGGGGGTACAAGCAGCCGGTGGCATCATCACTGACAAGCACAGCTGTCTGTCAGCTGACAGGCTGACTTTCACCAAAATGAACAGACAATGGATAGACTCATCATATACATGTCAGTTACATGACAAATTTAGTGCAATTTGCAAGTCCAAGATGGTTTGGAGATCTGCGGAGAGGAATCTCACCACCTCTTGCGGGTGCCATCATTTGGAAGGCAAGCCCTGGGCTCAGTGGGTGAGAGCAAGCGCAGGATAATCGTCGTTTGGCCTGGCGGCCACTGCCTCTCCCACTGTTGACAGGGCTGGTGCTGCAGTCCAGACCAGCAGCCAGGACACTTTGGGGAGTTCACCCTTATCCTCACCTTTTCCTGCCATTTCTCCTTTTGCCCGCGCCATCATGCGCCTCTTCCCAGCAACTCCCCATCTCCCAAGCCTTTCATTTCATGCTAAAGTACAGCGCAACCCACCCACATGCCCAAGGCTTCAACGGCCTCATCTCAAGAAATCTGGCCCAGGAGATGTTGGAATCCCGGCTGGGGGACACTCTGCCCTTTTTGGGCAGAGTGTCTACTGCGCCACCGCAATGTGCCGTCCACACCAGCACTTTCCCCCAAACATGAGGCGGTCCCTAAATTCAGCGCTTAGCCCTAAAGTTCCATGTGACCAGTTACGAATGGACAAGTGCATGCGGACAGGGACGCTACCTTTCAATTTGGGCACAGTGGTTGAATGTAGTTGAGGCGTGGACCGGGTCGCAAAATGTGGTGGCCTGACTTGTCTCCCCACACAACATTCCTGGGAGGAGGGCTGAAACACCACCCTCCTCTGCTGTTAAATTGACCCCAGCTACGAGCTGGAAACGCTGCAACACTGGTGTGGGGAGACGTCAGCAGGCCGTGCTGAAGCTCATCAGCTTGGGGGCCAGACAGCACACTGCCTACAAAGTGAGTCATGCCATCCTCGATGAGACGGCAATGTGGTTTTTGCAAAACCCTCGGGTTCGTCAAAGTCAACTCCCTCAGTTGCTCAACCATGAGTGGCCATGGGTGGCAGACTTATGTGAAATCCCATCCATTGCACTGGACACGAAACATTAGCATGCGCTCAGCACAACTTCGGATATGGCAGCTGCGTTAAGCAGGGTGCAGGGTACAACACAGACCAGGCCCGAGCACCAGGAACAGGTGTTAGAAATACTGCAGCATCTGCCATTTCCTTCCAATTTTGGGGTTTTGGACCCGCCACCGACTTGTCTGGACCTAAGTGGGGATCATGAGACACAGATGCCATCAAGGCAAGCTGTGGTCATGTGCGGTTTGCAGTAAGGGGGCAGTGCGCAATTGGAAGAGGAGTTGGTGGATGACGAGGCCACCGACCCCACATGGTCAGGGGTGATGTCTAGGGGCTAAAGCAGTGTAGATGTAGAGGGAAGCTAAATCAACAAAAAACCTGGGTAGAAGCAAAGGCATAAACTGGGGTGATGTTTAGGGGCTAAAGCAGTGTAGATGTGGAGGGAAGCTAATTCAACAAAAAAAAAAAGGGTAGAAGCAAAGGCATAAACTGGGGTGATGTTTAGGGGCTAAAGCAGTGTAGATGTGGAGGGAAGCTAATTCAACAAAAAAAACAGGGTAGAAACAAAGGCATAAACTGGGGTGATGTTTAGGGGTGAAAGCAGTGTAGATGTGGAGGGAAGCTAAGCAGCAAAAACAGTGGGTAGAAGCAAAGGCATGCAAAACTCTACCCTGTTGGAAGACTTATTCCTAGGTCTGGAACACGTTAATGGCCCCCCTGGACAAATTACTGCCACTCAGGGGCCTAGTGTCACCAGGAGGGACAAGTATAGGCGCATGTTGTGGGAATACCTGGCCGACACCAGCTCTGTCCTCTCCGATCCCTCTGTGCTCTACAGCCTACACTTATTTTCTCATCTTTTTTTCTGAACTGCACATCTCTTGCCTGCTTCCTTTGGGATCTTAGAAATGGTGGTCCACTTCCACAGATGGTAACTTCAATAGACAGTGTAACGGGAGTAGCTGAGGGATCGCTGTCTTAACCACTTTTTGGCACAAAATTAACTTCCAAAGCCAAATATGGTGCAAGTATATGATGCAAGGACACCTACACACCTATCTCTGACACATTGGGGAGTTCACCCTCATGCGCCCTTTTGGCCTGCACCATCATGCGCCTCTTCCCAGCCACTCCACATTTCCCAAGCTTTTCATTGCAGGCAGAAGTACAACACAACCCACCCCCATGCCCAAGCCTTTAACAGCCTCATCGATAAACTGCTGGCCCTGGAGATGTTGGTGTTTGTTTATGCTTCTGGAGACCCAGGCCTTCCGTCAGCAGATGGCAGCTGGGGCACCTCCCTATGCTGGGCCTAGCCGTTACTACTTCTCTTTGTGTGCTGTCCCTGCCTTGCGCCTGCATGTGTCCCATAACATCAGTCGGGCCCAGAGCTCTGCGCTTTGCTGCAAGGTCCACTTGACCACCGACACATGGACAAGCGCCTGTGGTCAGGGATGCTGCAGTGCTTATCTTTAATGACAGGCAGGGTGAATGTGGTGGAGTCTGTTCCCCGGGTGCAAACTGGGGTGGCCTATCTCCTCTCCCAGGCCAAAATTCATGGCAGGAGTAGACTGAAACCCTACGAAGCTGCAACCTCCACCCCAGCTACTAGCGGAAAACACTGTAACACTGGCATGGGGAGATGTCAGCAGGCCGTGCTGAAACTGATCAGCTTGGGGGACAGACAGCACAGTGCCTCCGAGGTCAGGGATGCCATCCTGGCTGAGATGGCATTTTTTTTCCCTGCTACACCTGGGGCCTGGCATTTTTGCGCCTGTGATAATGGCTGGAACCTGGTAGCAGATCTGGAGCTTGCCAGACTCAAACACGGTCCACGCATGGCCCACGTTTTCCAACTTGTTGGTGCCATGTTTCTTTGAAACCTACACCATTGTGCCTGATATACAGGTCAAAGTGGGGCCATTTTCGTAAGTGAGAACTAGCCTCTGCTAGGCAGAAAACATTCAGAGCACACTCCTCTCATCTTCGCACCGTTGGCTGGCGGAGGAAGACGAGGGGGTTGGAGTGGCATCTGATGTCCCTGTCCCACACGAGGCTAGAGGGTGCACTTCAGTGCATCCCATTGCTTCACCACAAATGGTGTGAAGGGGAGTGGAAAATGGAGGAAATGGAGAGTGACCCTTACAGTTGGGGCCAGCAAAGGCATGCCAAGTAACACACTGGCACACATGGCTGACTTCATCTTGGGTTGCTTTTCAACACATATTTCACATCATGAAGAACAAATAATACTGGATTTTTACAAGCCTCGAACTCCGGTCTAGGTCTAATGTCTGTTCCTTTCTTATATTAGGGGAGAGGGAAAAAAAATTACTTCAGTGATACGTTTAGCGTACATAGACTGACTATTAATGTGTATCCCACTTAGTGTTGTTAGGGTTACACACCGTCACAACCTGGCTAAAGCTTCTATAGCTGTTAATAAAGTCAACATAACTTTACGGTATCCAAAAAGACAGCTGGTACCGACAGAGAGCAAGACAAATGTCAACCAAAGCTGTGAGCTCTGAACACCCACAGTGACTTTGGCGTCATCATCATTGTAAGGGAGCGGGTGGTAATAAATAACTTGGCAGTGCCTAAAACCCAAAAAGCTTATACAACTATATTTACATTAAGATACACAAATGACACTTTTCAGTAGCATGTCATGAGACAAGCTGATAAGCTCTTCCTTTGTGCAGTGCTATTTGAAAGTTAAACGCTGCCTTTATTTTAATTCTGGAGAAGGTGCAGACATTAGATTTAGAACATGTTGTCTTCATTGTCCAAATCCTCTATATAGGTAACGTGTTTTTCGGGCCGAGCTGTCTGGGAACGAGCTGGTGCAGCACTGACAACCTGGGTGAATATGGCAAGAGCCTGAGATGTAGGGTGAATGAATCCCCAAATTATTTGTGGAATTCCCAGTGAGACAATGGCACTATCTACCAGTAGCAAAAATTGTGGGTGCACGTAACCCCAATATATTCTTTGAATTACCAGTCAGAAACTGGCACTATATGGCAATAGCAAGAAATGAGGGTATTTGTAACCCCAATATATTCTTTGAATTCCCAGTCAGACAATGGCACTGTATAGCAGTAGCAAAAATTGTGGGTGCACGTAACCCCCATATATTCTTTGAATTCCCAGTCAGACAATGGCACTATATACCAGTAGCAAAAATTGTGGGTGCACGTAACCCCCATATATTCTTTGAATTCCCAGTCAGACAATGGCACTGTATACCAGTAGTAAAAATTGTGGGTGCACATAACCCCCATATATTCTTTGAATTCCCAGTCAGACAATGGCACTGTATAGCAGTAGCAAAAATTGTGGGTGCACGTAACCCCCATATATTCTTTGAATTCCCAGTCAGACAATGGCACTATATACCAGTAGCAAAAATTGTGGGTGCACGTAACCCCCATATATTCTTTGAATTCCCAGTCAGACAATGGCACTGTATACCAGTAGTAAAAATTGTGGGTGCACATAACCCCCATATATTCTTTGAATTCCCAGTCAGACAATGGCACTGTATAGCAGTAGCAAAAATTGTGGGTGCACGTAACCCCCATATATTCTTTGAATTCCCAGTCAGACAATGGCACTGTATACCAGTAGTAAAAATTGTGGGTGCACATAACCCCCATATATTCTTTGAATTCCCAGTCAGACAATGGCACTGTATAGCAGTAGCAAAAATTGTGGGTGCACGTAACCCCCATATATTCTTTGAATTCCCAGTCAGACAATGGCACTGTATACCAGTAGTAAAAATTGTGGGTGCACATAACCCCAATATATTCTTTGAATTCCCAGTGAGACAATGGCACTATATACCAGTAACAAAAATTGTGGGTGCACGTAACCCCAATATATTCTTTGAATTACCAGTCAGAAACTGGCACTATATAGCAGTAGCAAAAATTGTGGGTGCACATAACCCCAATATAATCTTTGAATTCCCAGTGAGACAATGGCACTGTATAGCAGTAGCAAAAATTGTGGGTGCACGTAACCCCCATATATTCTTTGAATTCCCAGTCAGACAATGGCACTGTATACCAGTAGTAAAAATTGTGGGTGCACATAACCCCCATATATTCTTTGAATTCCCAGTCAGACAATGGCACTGTATACCAGTAGTAAAAATTGTGGGTGCACATAACCCCAATATATTCTTTGAATTCCCAGTGAGACAATGGCAC
The DNA here is from genome assembly GCF_031893055.1 of Leptodactylus fuscus. Lineage (NCBI taxonomy): Eukaryota > Metazoa > Chordata > Amphibia > Anura > Leptodactylidae > Leptodactylus > Leptodactylus fuscus. The sequence continues at coordinate 253,945,201 of NC_134266.1, read as the reverse complement.
TGTATAGCAGTAGCAAAAATTGTGGGTGCACGTAACCCCCATATATTCTTTGAATTCCCAGTCAGACAATGGCACTGTATACCAGTAGTAAAAATTGTGGGTGCACATAACCCCCATATATTCTTTGAATTCCCAGTCAGACAATGGCACTGTATAGCAGTAGCAAAAATTGTGGGTGCAAGTAACCCCCATATATTCTTTGAATTCCCAGTCAGACAATGGCACTGTATACCAGTAGTAAAAATTGTGGGTGCACATAACCCCAATATATTCTTTGAATTCCCAGTGAGACAATGGCACTGTATAGCAGTAGCAAAAATTGTGGGTGCACGTAACCCCCATATATTCTTTGAATTCCCAGTCAGACAATGGCACTATATACCAGTAGCAAAAATTGTGGGTGCACGTAACCCCAATATATTCTTTGAATTACCAGTCAGAAACTGGCACTATATAGCAGTAGCAAAAATTGTGGGTGCACATAACCCCAATATAATCTTTGAATTCCCAGTGAGACAATGGCACTGTATAGCAGTAGCAAAAATTGTGGGTGCACGTAACCCCCATATATTCTTTGAATTCCCAGTCAGACAATGGCACTGTATAGCAGTAGCAAAAATTGTGGGTGCACGTAACCCCAATATATTCTTTGAATTCCCAGTCAGACAATGGCACTATATACCAGTAGCAAAAATTGTGGGTGTATATAGCCCCAATTCTATTGCTAGGGGACTTGCAGGGTATTTCTGAGGTGAAGGTGGGGGGGCACACCGTTGGAACGGGGATTTGGGGTGTATATATGGGGTATACGGGAATACACTGTCAGTGTGTTCCATTCAGGATCCTGGGAAAGCTGGGTTGCGGCGATTGAGCCCGTCAGTGCCACGTTACACTGACAAGCTTCTCCCTGGAATTGAAGTTATATGTAAGCCCAATATATTCTTTGAATTCCCAGTCAGACAATGGCACTATATGGCAGTAGCAAAAATAGTGGGTGTGTAAGGGGGGAGGAGGAAGGGAAAGACACGGCAGCCGACTGGCTACCGGGGCTCTTGCAGGAACTTTTAGGATACAGCGGTTCCACGGACAGGCACAACCACACCAGACACGAAGTAAGAAATATAAATTTTACTCTATACCCTTTTGGGGTGAACTCCAGGCTAACAGGCCTGATGAAATCAATAATTACAAGACACTCAGCCGAAGGCTGAGACCCCTGAGTGACACTGCACCGTGACCTAATATGTCAGAACTAGTGAACTATGCCTTTAACTAGCGGCTACATATATATAGCAGCTGCAATTTACCTATTAATACCAAGCTAACAAAACAATGTAAGTATGCAGAGGAAGATCACCTGCGGTGTCACACTGGGGTTAACAATATCACAGTTTACTATTTAACTTACCCACTCCCCAATATCCACATTTCAACACACTACCCCAACCCTGCAGGGAGGACTTCAGCAACCGGTTTTGTTTTATCAGAAGTTGGTGCTTAGCTGCACAAGTCTTAGTGAAACAAATAACTCCTCTTATGATGTACTTCTGGTACTATAATCCAGGATATAGTGTCTCTTTTGAATAGCAGGACAACACGTGCTGTATCTCCGTTTAGATAGAACTCGCTTTAAAGCAAAATGGCCGGAACCAGTCTATGCTAGGTTTTTGGCGCCAAAAAAAAAAAAAAACTATTTACTGCGTGTATACACTATTCACCCTTATGAAAGGTGAATCGGAGCTCCGCTTACCCGGGTTAGCAAGGGGACGAACAGTCAGATGGACTTTCCGAAGGAAACAGGAATTTCTTTGCCTCCAGGCAACTGGAACACGGTGTCACAAGGGCTGGTCCTTCTTGTCATCCGCTCCGCGGCGTCTGCACAGCAATCGTCTCCAACTCTCCTGACATGGGAACCAGCAACAGGTTCGGGCTTCTCCAGAGCTGGCCCTGGCCTGAAACAAGCGTTGCAGGGCAGCGGATGGCAATGGATTGTCCCTCAGATCTCTCACTGCTCACAGCCAGCTTCTTCTCCCCCACTACAGCAGTCCACTTCCTGAACTCGTCACTTCCTGGTTTTTCCTTTACCTAACACAGCGGCATCTTGTGGTCAAAAAGAATTACTACAATAGAATTTTTCATTACAGAAACATCTCCTTTTACCACTGCTATTATCACATCACACACTTGTCAGTGAGAAGTGTTCTGAGACTGTATAGCATTAGTCACCCCGTGACACACCACCCCACTAGAGGTCGGCGTCCTCGACAGACCTCCCCAGACAAACTCATCCTGGGCGTATCGCTGTGGGGGAACCCCAGCATTAGACCTTGGCGTTCTGCGTAAAGTCGGGGCGTCAGTCACTTCGTTCCCACAGGTCGGCTCAGGTTCCTGTACAGGGGCAGCCATTAGTGTCGTCCCCTCCCGTGGAGGTAAGATCACCACGGCTGGAACCGTTTCAGACATGGGAACTGGTACATCCCACCACTCATCGGGATCAATCTGTGCAGCAGGTGTGAAGGTTGGGGCTGTTGGATTCAACCGAGACACCTCAGTCTCTGTTGTGGGAGTCTCTGAATTACAAGGTCTGAGCATATTACGGTGAAGAGTCCGGGTAACTCCTTCACCCCTTTCAGGCTCTATCTCATACACTGGTCCGTCAGGGATGACCCTTCGTTTTACTCGATATGGCATTGCCTCCCACCGATCATCCAACTTTCCTGAGGGTCTCTTGGCCCTTACTAACACCCTGTCCCCAGGTTGGAAGGGTTCATGTTGAACCGGGGTCTTGTCTGGGTGACTGGACAGTCGGGTTTTGTCAATCACCAATCGGTGTATGGTCTGCAGTTTTCGACGGTGTAGTTCTACCCAGTCATCGGGCGAGCGAGCGCCCTCTCTCTCAGGATTTGTCAAGTTCAATTCTTCAATCTCCCGTCCGGGATGCCCAAACAGCATCAGGTATGGCGTGTAGCCGGTGGTACTATGGACCCGATTATTCTAGGCCCAGAGCAACTCAGCTAAGCTCTCTGGCCACCGAGCTTTTTGATCTTTCTCCAACGTTCGCAACATCTGAAGGAGGGTCCGATTGAATCGCTCACAGGCCCCATTCCCCTCTGGGTGATAAGGAGTCGTCCGGGATCTGTGGATACCATACACCCGATACAACTCCGACATGAGCCGCCCCTGAAAACATGCCCCCTGATCTGAGTGAATACGAGTGGGGCACCCATACACTTGGATGAAGTGCTTACACACAGCCCTGGCGGCAGATTCGGCAGTCTGATCTTTCGTAGCTACTGCTACTGCAAACTTGGTAAAGTGATCGGTCATTACCAAACAGTACTGATGTCCGCTGTTGGAGTGTCCTATCAGGACATAATCAATCATCAGCACCTCCAACGGCGCAGTGGTCCTAATCGTCTGAGTGGGGGCCCTTTGTTCTGGGGGTTTAGCGAGCTCACAGGCCCTGCAGGCTTGGCACACGTCCTGCACTGTCTGCTCAAGACCAGGACAATAGACAAATCGCTGGAGCCACTTGAACGTTTTATCAGGACCAAAGTGGGCCCCTCTCACATGAGCCTCACGGGCAACTTCCCTGGCACTGGTACTTGGTATTACTAGTTGCCATCTCACCTCCAACTCAGTCTCTAAATATACTTTACGGTACAGTAACCCATTCTCACACTTCAGTCTATCCCACTGTTGCATTACTCTTGCCCCCATAGGTGGCAAGCGTTTGCGCTCCATCGGGGTAGGCCACTCCTTTGCCATCACCCACTGCTTGATCTTTCTTAGGGTCACGTCATCATTCTGAGCATATACCCAATCTCCATGGGTTTTCCCAAGCAACACTGGTCGGTCTGTCACCACCCCACTTGTCCGTGCCAGTATCACAAACAAGGGTATTCTACCCAAGTGGGGAACCTCTGAGTCTTCCAACTCTCCATCCTTATCTCGTCTGGAGTCATCCGGCGTCACTCGAGACAGGGCATCCGCATTTGCATTTTCTCTACCGGATCGGTACTTGATCTTGTACTTGTACCTGGACAACCTGGCCATCCATCGCTGCTCCAAAGCACCCAACTTTGCATTGTCTAGGTGCGCCAAGGGATTGTTGTCGGTCATAACAGTCACTTCCACTCCTGTCAAGTATTCTGAGAATTTCTCCGTCATGGCCCACACTAGGGCCAGTAGTTCCAGCTTGAATGAACTATAGTTGTCAAAGTTCCTCTCTGTCTCCCTCAGGGACCGGCTTCCATAGGCTATGACCCTCTCACGGCCATCTTGTTCTTGGGCGAGCACCGCACCTAGGCCATGGAGACTCCCATCTGTGTATAACATGAAGGGCTTGTCAAACTGCGCATAGGCGAGTATTGGTGCACTCGTCAGGGCTTCCTTCAACTCCTCGAACGCCTGTTGTTGTTTCTCTCCCCATGGAATGGGCTGGTTCTTTGGCCCCCGGGAGGTCCCCCTCAGCAATTCGTTCAGCGGTCCTGCCTTCTTTGAGAAATCTCTTATGAAGCGCCGATAATATCCAGCTAGGCCCAAGAATGCGCGAAGTTCCCTGAGGGTTCTTGGGACAGGCCAGCGTTGTACCGCTTCCACCTTGCTGCTTGCCGATTGCACCCCCTCAGCAGAGACAATGTGTCCCAGGTACTCAATCTGTGTCTGGAACAGCTGGCACTTCTTGGGCTTGACCTTGAGCCCATGCTCCATCAGGCGCTTCAGGACTTGTCTCAGCCTCTGAAGATGTTGTTCGAAGGACGATCCGAAGACCACAATATCGTCCAGATAGATGAGCACCGACTCAAAGTTTAGGTCACCAAGACAATACTCCATAAGTCTTTGGAATGTGCCGGGGGCATTGGACAATCCAAAGGGCATCCTTCTGAACTCATACAAGCCCATCGGCAAGATGAACGCCGTTTTCTGTCTGTCTTCTGCTGCCATTGGCACTTGCCAGTATCCGCTCGCCAGGTCTAGGGATGAGAAGTATTTCGCCTTTCCCAATGCGGATAAGGATTCCTCGATCCGCGGCAAGGGATAAGAGTCTCTCACTGTCTGTGCGTTCAGCTTCCGGTAGTCGACACAGAAGCGTAGGGTGCCGTCTTTTTTTCGGACCAGCACCACCGGGGCAGCCCACGGACTCTGACTTGGTTGTACCACGCCATTATCCAACATTTGATGTAACATCTCTTTCACTTCTTGGTACATGTTTGGTGGGATCTGTCGATACCTTTCACGGATTGGGGCCGTGTTTCCAGTCGGTATTCGGTGCTCGATAGCAGACGTACAGCCAAAGTCTTCGTCATGCCTAGAAAATGCAGCTTGGAACTCCCATAGGGTCTCTTCCACTAGCCGTACTTGGTCTGGACTCAAAGAGGGCCGGTTTATTCCCATCATTTCCAGGATCTTCCTCCCATTCCACTCGGGCGTGGGTTTTTCAGGTTGATCCATCTGCACCGCCAAGGTCCAAATGTCCCCTCTCTCTTCCCTAAGAGTAAAGGGTCTTCTCCGGGCTGTCTCACCCTGGTGTAGGAAGACTCTGGCGACCTTGACTCTCCTTGGTAGGGTCACTTCGTGATCCTGTAGATTCACGCACCGCACCGGCACTCGCCCGTTTCGGACTGTGGCCACCACTCGCCCAAACATCACACCAGTTATCTCTTCACACCGCTCTACTGGTTCCAGCTCGACATCCAATCCGTCCACATTCAGATTGGTCCCCACGGGCAACATCAACGTCCGTTCCTGCCGGGGAGGTATTTTTACGGGCGCACCATTCGGGGTATACACCGCCCCCAGCCGGCGGTTTTCAGGGAGTCCCTTCTGGATTCGGCTAGTCTGGACAATTTGCCGGAAAACTTGCTGTGTTGGCCTATGTACGGAAGTCCGCTTCCAGTACTCCGGTCCTTTCTTGGTGAAAAGCACGTGGTTCAGGTCTCGCAACACATTCATGCCTAGAATCACCGGGACCTCCGGCAAGTAGGTAGACTTGACAAGGATAACTCCCTTGGCTCCTAATTCTTGGCCACAGGCCCGGAGCCGCATCCAGACTACTCCATGTACAGGGATAGTTCCATTATCTGCCGCTCTCAGTCGGATAACCATTCCGGTGTTTGGTCGCATAAGGTGGCCATGATGCCGTTCAAAATAGTCTAAGGGCATTGTTGTCACTTCAGAACCCGTATCCACTAGGCAGGGGACCTTCTTTCCCTCAAAACTCACTTCCAGCACGGGGCTTTTTGCGATCAAATCATGTGGGCTTTTTGGAGGACTTGGGCCCCCTGATACCCCCGCAGTGCGCCCTCTTACCGCGGAGGTCTCCCGTTTAACGGCGGTGAGTTGCTTGGCCTGGCCCTTCTCGGTCCTGGGCAGTTCCTTGAGATATGCCCGAACTCTTGACATTGCCAACATTGAACATTGCTATAGTCCCACTCCCGAGGTGGTGGCCTTTGTCGCAGTTGGGGGTCAGGAGGAGAGCGATACCACGGCCGTGATGGAGATGGCCTTCCCTGTGGTTCCTCTGTTTGCCACATGGGGGGTCTTGCTGAGCATTGACATGGGGGCCCGTCTGAGGGAGTTGGTAACGGGTTCCCAGCAGCAGGAGTCTGTACCCTACTCTGCACCTGGCTCAATTGTTGGGTTAGCGCATCTATAGTACGCTGCATTTCTCTCATCTGGGCCTCTGTCTCACCCCCTACAGCATTGGTCATCACCCTTCCAGCTCTCTGCATGGCGACCTGACCCACCTCTGGCTCCTCCATTTGAGTCCTGGCGATGGTCTCCTCCAGAATCTGGACAAAGGTCAGGGTCTTGTCCGCCAGCACGCGGTTCTGTAGTTCCCGCCTCACCGTACTCAAACATAATCCCCGAATAAAATAGTCCCTCAACAGCTCGTCATCTTCCTCAGGGGCACGCTGGGCGTGGGATTCGGCCCTCCGGACATCAGCTAACAACCCCTGTAGTTCATTAGCATACTCAGGGACGGTCTCCCCCTCCCTCTGTCTCCGATTAACAAACCGGGCAAGTAAATCAACTGACGGGGCACGGTTCCCGTAAACCTTCTCCAACCTGTTTACTATGTCTGTCACCGTACTCCTCTGGGACTCTGGTAGTAATGTGATTGTCCGTCGGGCATTCCCTTCCAGAGCATTTATCGCTACCTCCGGTTGGAGTTCGGGGGCTAGATTACACAGTTTAATCGCACTCCTCAGTCGTTCAGTCCAATCGGTCAGCAACATGTTATGTCCGTCAAATTTAGTCAGTTGGTTTAAGATGGCACCTGCTGGTAAACACCTGACTGGGGCTGTCGGTGCAAGGGTAGGTGCAACAGGCGGGAGGACAGCACCTACAGCCACCCCGCCATTAGGCACACGGTCCGCGTCCACCAAGGGCGCGTCCCCAGATGCGTTGTCCATGTCCATGGTGGCACCGTATCCTGCCGACTACGCCAAAAATGTAAGGGGGGAGGAGGAAGGGAAAGACACGGCAGCCGACTGGCTACCGGGGCTCTTGCAGGAACTTTTAGGATACAGCGGTTCCACGGACAGGCACAACCACACCAGACACGAAGTAAGAAATATAAATTTTACTCTATACCCTTTTGGGGTGAACTCCAGGCTAACAGGCCTGATGAAATCAATAATTACAAGACACTCAGCCGAGGGCTGAGACCCCTGAGTGACACTGCACCGTGACCTAATATGTCAGAACTAGTGAACTATGCCTTTAACTAGCGGCTACATATATATAGCAGCTGCAATTTACCTATTAATACCAAGCTAACAAAACAATGTAAGTATGCAGAGGAAGATCACCTGCGGTGTCACACTGGGGTTAACAATATCACAGTTTACTATTTAACTTACCCACTCCCCAATATCCACATTTCAACACACTACCCCAACCCTGCAGGGAGGACTTCAGCAACCGGTTTTGTTTTATCAGAAGTTGGTGCTTAGCTGCACAAGTCTTAGTGAAACAAATAACTCCTCTTATGATGTACTTCTGGTACTATAATCCAGGATATAGTGTCTCTTTTGAATAGCAGGACAACACGTGCTGTATCTCCGTTTAGATAGAACTCGCTTTAAAGCAAAATGGCCGGAACCAGTCTATGCTAGGTTTTTGGCGCCAAAAAAAAAAAAAAACTATTTACTGCGTGTATACACTATTCACCCTTATGAAAGGTGAATCGGAGCTCCGCTTACCCGGGTTAGCAAGGGGGCGAACAGTCAGATGGACTTTCCGAAGGAAACAGGAATTTCTTTGCCTCCAGGCAACTGGAACACGGTGTCACAAGGGCTGGTCCTTCTTGTCATCCGCTCCGCGGCGTCTGCACAGCAATCGTCTCCAACTCTCCTGACATGGGAACCAGCAACAGGTTCGGGCTTCTCCAGAGCTGGCCCTGGCCTGAAACAAGCGTTGCAGGGCAGTGGATGGCAATGGATTGTCCCTCAGATCTCTCACTGCTCACAGCCAGCTTCTTCTCCCCCACTACAGCAGTCCACTTCCTGAACTCGTCACTTCCTGGTTTTTCCTTTACCTAACACAGCGGCATCTTGTGGTCAAAAAGAATTACTACAATAGAATTTTTCATTACAGAAACATCTCCTTTTACCACTGCTATTATCACATCACACACTTGTCAGTGAGAAGTGTTCTGAGACTGTATAGCATTAGTCACCCCGTGACAGGTGTATATAGCCCCAATTCTATTGCTAGGGGACTTGCAGGGTATTTCTGGGGTGAAGGTGGGGAGGTACACCGTTGGAACGGGTATCGGGGGTATATATCGGGTATACGGGAATACACTGACAGTGTATTCCATTCAGGATCCTGGGAAAGCTGGGTTGCGGCGATTGAGCCCATCAGTGCCACGTTACACTGACAAGCTTCTCCCTGGAATTTAGCTCTTATAAGAGCTGTTGGTTGTCTTCTCCTTCCTATCCTAGCCTGTCCCTGCCTACCCAGAATCTAAGCCCTAGCTAACTGGACGGAAACCTCCGTCCCCGGTGAATTGCAAGCTCAGAATGACGCGAAGCTGGGCGTCGCTGTTCTTTTAAATTAGAGGTCACATGTTTTCGGCAGCCAATGGGTTTTGCCTACTTTTTTCAACGTCACCGATGTCGTAGTTCCTGTCCCACCTACCCTGCGCTGTTATTGGAGCAAAAAAGGCGCCAGGGAAGGTGGGAGGGGAATCGAGTAATGGCGCACTTTACCACGTGGTGTTCGATTCGATTCGAACATGCCGAACAGCCTAATATCCGATCGAACATGAGTTCGATAGAACACTGTTCGCTCATCTCTAGTTAAAATGTCTATTTCAGAGAAACATTTTTAGTGTTGTCTAAAACAACAATGAATTTTTCCACAGGAACATTATATTACTTTATATTTATTGTATATTCATGTTACATTTTTTGATCATTGAAAACGTAAGAATCTTTCTGCCATATGTTCTAACACACAGAAAACTTGCACACAGGACCTTACTGCACAGACGTTGTATACACAAACTTGCACACAGGACCTTACTGCACAGGCGTTGTATACACGTCTCATAGTTCTCTTAATTCTATCTTATAAAATAACAGTGACGTAAATTTACCACAGTGTCCACAATCATAGTCGGCCTATATTAGGGTGTAGAAGTCATAGTATAGCTCATGTATTGTTACATATTAGTGTTGAGTTTATCATCCCATCTACACCAGTTTCCTACAACAGATGGGTTGTAATGTTTCACATCTTTGAGGCACGGCTGTTTTTTGATCCAAAGATACTCCTTGTTCTGCACCACTTTCTGCAAATGTGGATGGAGTAGGTGGAGGCCGGACCTGGGACACCTTGGTCCAACATATATTATAGCTGACATTTGAAGTTATATAGAAAATCTATGTCTGTTCCTTCCTGGTGTAGATTTTTAATGTGATGTACAGGCTTGGGCTTCATTTATTAAGACATCGGATCCTCTTGATAATTCAGGTGCGCCTTGTTCCAGTTGGGTCCTATATTAAGAGTTGCATAAGAAACGCCAGACCTAATAAATGTCCCTATGGCAAACTTCTGATGATGACCAGAAGACCAATCCACCATTCTCTAAATTTATAGTAGAGACCCACTGCTAAGAGAAGCAGCTATTGGAGCAACTCTTTGTATTAAATTACCCTTTGTCATATAATATGTTTATTACCCTCTTACTTGTGATTTTAAAAATAATGTGGAACTGCCAAAATATTCAATGGCAGAAATAAAGTATTGAAGGCAGAAAGTACTTGGAACATAGATAACTGAGAATATAGAAGAAAGATTGCTCATTGTTACTGCACAGAATTCATTTTTGGTTGTCGTTTCCATATTTACTATACGGTACCTGAAAGGTTCTTTGTGTTTTAGTGCACACACGCTGTTGTCAGTAATCCCGCCACCCTGAACAGTACCCAGCAGAAGAAAATAGAGAAACACAACATCTCTGTAGAAAATCCTGACTTTATATGGAATTCAGTGCAAGAAGAGCGACTTGTAGAGGTGGAATATAAGGACAATGACAAACCATGTGAAGACACACGGGATGAAGTACGAGGTAAAGCCATCTCTATGCCAGCTCTACACTTTGTTCCTGATTTGCTAGGTGCCATTAAAAAGAAAAAAAAAATAACATATTAAATAAAGGGAGTCTGCCAAGTGACTTGTAGAGGTGATTCTACAGTTTCAGAATATGCCTCTGTTATTCAGCCATGGAGCCCCAATTTTAATGTAAATTGTCTTTTTCCCCATAAAAATGTGTTCTTCCATTACCAAGCCATTTATTTATTTCAGAATATGCAAATGAGCAGTCTTGAGGCCTGAGGGTGCTCTAAACTGCTACACCCCACACTGCCCAGGACCACCCTCCTTCCCTTGTCCTTTCTTTGAGTGAGAGGGTCAGGGAGCTATGCTGAAATCTCACCTGGCCCTGTGTTCTTGTATTTGTGCCATCAGGGTCAGTGTGGGGTTTAGTAGTTTGGAGCAGCAGAGTTGCTCTCATTGCTCCAGACTGTTCATTTGCATATTGTAAAATATTTCTGCAAGGGAGGCAGGAATTTTCATGGGAGAAAAAGGTGTTACAGTCTGGTGAGCCTGACCTATCTAAGTGTGTTGCTGGTTTAATATGCTTCACCCTGGTGACAGACTCCCTGTAAAGTATATTGATATTTTGTCTTGAATATGGAAATGTTTATATTTATGTTCTTTTGTAAATGAAAAATCATTCTGATAAGAGCCACAAAATGGGTATCTATTTACTTAGGGTGTGTTCACATCTTTACCATTTAATCTGTTCTTCTGACCCATAAATACATAAATATAGCCAAACCTAATGTGGTGTATTTTGGTCCTATGTTGTGCCAAAGATGAATCCACAACCCACTCCACCCCACAAACCCCAATTTATTATAATTTACACTAGAAAGCTGGCATGACTTATACCTGAAATCATATGGATACCATCTGTATAATGTATTTATAGCTGACCCATGATGGTTCTGTTCACACTTTATCATAGAATCAGGAATAGTAACATAGCACGCAGGATCCATCATGTGACGCACCAACAGCACCTGCCAGACCCCATTTACTTGTAATATGGTTTGTTATATTTCACCATAGTCTCTGCCATTTTGACAGTAAGTATAACGCTGCAGTCTGTGATATCCTTCCCATCAATCATAACTGACGGGAGTGTGAACAGAGGCTTAGAAAACATCAAAAAGTAATTCTCAACGATAAAGATCTAATTCTTTGACACATATACAACACTCTTTCTTGGCTTACAGACATTCCTATAGAGAAGATCGTCAAGTAGATTTGTGAAGTTTTGTGTCTGTAATTCAGTCAAAATGTGTAAAAGAGTCTCAAAATATTAATTTGAAATTCATTTTTTAATACAAATTTGCATTTGGTTCTTGCAGTGGAGAAGAAACGACTATTTCTTGCCAAATTACTAGCTGTAAACAAGAAAGATATACTGGAAAGGTAAAAATCATTATTTATTACCACCTTTATGTACACAGTCCTATTATATATTATCTGCTTCTCTTTTTTCTGCCCAGGCTACTCCCTGCTTTTTACCACCAGGTTCACACCTGCATTTGGATTTCTGTTGTTTGGGTCAGCTTGGGAACCCAATCCACTTAAAAAGCGGTTACCTTTGGAAACCCACAAACTCCATAGACTGTAACAGGGTACGCCTGGTTTCCGTCCAAATAATACGGAGAGAAAAGTCTTTCTTGCGGGTCTTATCTCTCAGCGGATTTGGGGACGGAATCCCCGAATACAGACCAGGCGCAGGTGTGATCTTAGCCTTATATTAGCCTAAAGAGGACCTTTCACCACTTTTGGGCACATGCAGTGTTATATACTGCCAGAAAGCCGACAGTGCGCTGAGTTCAGCGCACTGTCGGCTTCCCCGATCTGTGCCCGGTGTAAAGAGCTTATGGTGCCGGTACCGTAGTGCTCTATGGTCAGAAGGGCGTTTCTGACCATTAGCCAGAGACGTCCTTCTGCCTCGCGGCGCCTATCACGCTGTGCTGTGGAGCAGGGAGGAACGCCCCCTCCCGCTCCTGATAATACTCGTCTATGGATGAGCTGTGTGAGCAGAGGGAGGGGGCGTTCCTCCCCGCTCCACAGCACAGCGTGATAGGCGCCGCGAGGCAGAAGGACGTCTCTGGCTAATGGTCAGAAACGCCCTTCTGACCATAGAGCACTACGGTACCGGCACCATAAGCTCTTTACACCGGGCACAGATCGGGGAAGCTGACAGGGCGCTGAACTCAGCGCACTGTCGGCTTTCTGGCAGTATATAACACTGCATGTGCCCAAAAGTGGTGAAAGGTCCTCTCTAAGTATTGCATGACTGAAGTGACTGTTACACAGTCTGCATGTCCTGTATCCTGCTTAGATTAGAAAGATAATAAATCTAAGGACTGGTTCACATCTGCGTTCGGTATTCCATTCGAGGAGTTCGCTTGGGGACCCCCTGAACAGAATACCGAACGCATTAAAAAGTGGTTAGCTTAAGAAACCACAAGGACTCCATATACCCCGTATTCTGCACGGTGTCTGCATGAATCATGCAGAGAGAAAAGTGTTGCTTGCAGTACTTTTCTCTCCGCATGATTTGTGCGGAAAACACAGAGACCTCATCTTAGTCTATGGGTTCCATGTGGTTTCTCTGCTAACGGCTTTTTAATGCGTTTGGTATTCCATTTGGGAGGTCCCCAAGCGAACTTCCTGAATGGAATACCGAACGCAGATGTTAAACAGGCCTCAGTCTTTACACATCTTATAATTAAACAGGAGCACAATGACAGGGACAGAGAAGAAGACAGGGATTCTGTTCATGAGTGCACTACAGCTGCATAAGGCTTAAGAAGGGGTGGTTGCTGTCAACAAGACCTCTTGTGTAAGGAGTTTGTCTGCGCCCCCTCCCTTTAACAATATAGGGGTCATATTGTGCCGCACATTTGACAAAGGGCCTTCCATGTACCAGTTGTCACACATTTTCTTTGCTGTGTATTGCTGGCCGCTTTCTGAGATGCCTTGGCCAAAATAGCCTTCCACTCTGGCACTCGGGCTTGTGTCTTATTTATAAAGAGGCCAAGGCCTTATGATTGTTGAGGAATCCCTTGTGTCTATCGGACACTATATTAAGACTGGCTTAGTACAAAATGGCAGTCTTAATAAATCTTCCCCAATTTGTACCCCAAGATGGGAACAATTAAAGCTACAAGGTGTTGTATCACCATAATTGTAAGGACTGCTTAAGAAAGTTATGGTTTAAAAAAAAATCCTAAAAAATTGCTGGGTCCTTAAAGGATTGAAGTTAAAATTCTTATTGAACATTAAGATATAAATATTTGTCTGCCACGTGAATGTGAATGGTAATGTTTATTAGTGGTTTACAGCGCCAGATTGGTTGTCTAACGTTTCTGGCAGATGCTAGACGGGTTGGCTCATCCACATCCAGCCCTCTCTCTCTCTGTCCACTTCATCTCTCAGTCCAGGAATGGACAGAAAGCCTATTCCAGGAGACTGGGAGAGTAGATCTGCCATGTAGTAGACACCAAGACTGACTCACAGTCTCATACTGATGCTGGTTGGCTCACAGATTAGAAAGGAGTTTTCTTGGCTCAAAATTGGGTTTAAAAGGAGGTTATATCACCTGTTAATGTCCCCTGAAAGTCCCCACATATTTTCTGTACAAAATGTCCAATACCGCTATCCTCTCAGGGTCTCTGACACTCATTGGGATTGTTTTTTAATTGTGAATTATGTCAGTGGCATGTAGGACCTTCTCATTACATTTTCCAAATTTCCTGGCGCTGGCCCAGAAGCCAGCATAAGGAATCATTTACAAACCTCTGTCCCTACCCTTCTCCCCTCTTCACAAACTTTCCCTTCCATAACAAGGCCCCATTCCCACGGAGTAACGCGCCACTCATTTAGACACGTAAACACGTGTCAGAGTGAGGCACTTTAAAACAGATCCCATTGACTTCAATAGGTGCCGGATTACGCGCGCTACACAATGAAATCAATGGGTTATAAAGCCTCGCATTGATTTCAATGTGTAGCACGCGTACGCCGGCACCCATTGAAGTCAATGGGATCTGTTTTGAAGTGCCTCACTCTGACATATGTTTACGTGTCAGAATGAGCGGCGCATTACCTCGTGGGAAGGGGGCCTTAGGGTATTTGTGGACTAATAATGTGGTCTCAGGTGTTTTTTATTTTTGTATTTTTGTTTTTTGCTCCCTGTATTCCTAAAACCATAACTTTCTAATTTTCCTGTTTACATAGTGATCTGAAGGCTTGTTTTTTGTGTGACAAGCTGTACATCAAAATGGTTCCGATGACTATTCTGTACAATGTATTAGGAAGCGGGGAAAAAATTCTGAATGAGGTGGAATTGAAGAAAAATAATTGAATACTGCCATTTTCTTAGGGGCTTTTTTTATACGGCTTCCACTGTGCGGTAAATTACTATGTTAGTTATATTTTCTCAGGTTGGTACGCTCATAGTGATACCAAATGTTTTAATAACAGCATAATGGTTTTTGAACGTTTTGAAGAAAATCACCGTATTTTGACACTTGTAACTTTTTTTACATTTCTGAGTACAGAGCTGTGTAAGGCGTCTTTTTTGCAGGGCAACATGTAATTTTTATTGATACCATTTTGGACATTTATGATGTTATAATCACTTTTTATTCCATTTTTTTATCGGGAGGGAAATGACTGAAAAAAAAATGCCAATTTTAATAGTTTGGACATTTTTGGATTTAAGAATACCTAACGTGTCATCTATGATCAATATGATCAAAGGCAATGCTACTGGGTCCCTGCTATGTAAAACAACACAGATCCAGCAGCTAGTGTGACCAGTCTGCTTCAGAGATGCCGTATTTCATCATATTTCATGTATGTGCGTCCTGAGGCACGTAGGGGTTAAGGCCCTATAACAATGTTCAGTTATCAAACATCTATCACACTAACATCAGTAGATTTAAAGGGTTAATCCCACCACAGTCAATTATGGCTGAGATGGCAATAGGTGTCCATAAGTCCTGACCACTGGGGTGGAACATAAGGAAATAGTGCAATGGTGCTGTTTCCATAGCTCACATTCACTTCTAATGGATTTACAGAAAGAGCATAGAACACACTGGGGAACAGTGTCCGCGAGTCCCGGCTTAGTGGTTGGACTTGCAGGTAGCTATTCCCTTCTCAGGTGTGGTTATAAAAGAAATCCCATAAACATTGTATGTCAGAAAGTACGTGGATATGAAGTTGTTCACCACTTTGAAGTTATAACAGGCTACTCTTTTCTGAAGTCAAAGAAAAAAGAGAAATGTATCAGCTCACCCTGTAGAGTAATTTCAATTCCACCGTATCCAGGAGGGCTCGGCTCACAGGTGGACCGCTGCCTGCTGATAATATATCCACAACGAAGAAACAAAAGCCAGCTACTTTCAAGGATCGATGTACTAGAATCCGTAGTGTATTTAAAAATAAATAAACTTTATTTTCATATTTCTTGTTTAAAAAGTTGCATTGTGGTCAGAGTCTGGCCAGAAGATGTATTGGCTACGCGTTTCGGGACCGTGCGTCCCTTCTTCTCGGCTCAGCCGAGTCCCGAAACGCGTAGCCAATACATCTTCTGGCCAGACTCTGACCACAATGCAACTTTTTAAACAAGAAATATGAAAATAAAGTTTATTTATTTTTAAATACACTACAGATTCTAGTACATCGATCCTTGAAAGTAGCTGGCTTTTGTTTCTTCGTTGTGGATCTACTCTTTTCTGAGGTTTTTTTCATAAGACATTGGAGGGTGTATGTAAGATTTTGTGCTTATTTAGCCAGAAGAGCATTTGTGGGGCCGGGTGCTGTTTTAATGTCGGCAATTTGCTTTCGAGTTCTTCACAAAAGTGTTGGATGAGGTTGTAGTTCGGGCTGTGTATGGGCCAGTCAGCACCTTCCTCACTGAACTCACCCAGCCATGGTTTTTTGGCACTTTCTGTGTCCACTGGGGCAGTAATAGGAAAAGTCTGTATTTGGTTATTTCTGTATTTCCAATTTACCTTAATGGAGACAGAAAGCAAATGTCCATGGATTGGAAGGTGTGAACTTGGGATGGAATTAACCCCTTCCCGCCGATGGCATTTTTTGATTTTCGTTTTTCGTTTTTGACTCCCCTCCTTCTAAACCCCATAACTTTTTTATTTCTCTGCTCCCAGAGCCATATGAGGTCTTAATTTTTGCGGGACAAATTTTTCTTCATGATGCTACCATTAATTATTCTATATAATGTACTGGGAAGCAGGAAAAAAATTCAGAATGGGGTGGATTTGAAGAAAAAATGCATTTCTGCGACTTTCTTACGGGCTTTGGTTTTACGGCGTTCACTGTGCAGCCAAAATGACATGTCCCCTATACTCTGTGTTTCGGGACGGTTCCAGGGATACCAAATTTATATGGTTTTATTTACATTTTGACCCCTAAAAAAAATTCCAAAACTGTGTTAATTTTTTTTTCTAAAAGTCGCCATATTCCGACGGCCGTAACTTTTTTACAGGGATGCATAGGGCGTCTTTTTTGCGGGGCCGGGTGTACTTTTTAGTTCTACCATTTTCGGGAAATGTTATTGCTTTGATCACTTTTTATTCAAATTTTTATCAGAATCAAAACAGTGAAAAAACGGCGGTTTGGCACTTTCGACTATTTTTCCCGCTACGGCGTTTACCGAACAGGAAAAATATTTTTTATAGATTTGTAGAGCGGGCGATTTCGGACGCGGGGATACCTAACATGTATATGTTTCACAGTTTTTAACTACTTTTATATGTGTTCTAGGGAAAGGGGGGTGATTTGAACTTTTAATTCTTTTTATATTTTTTTATATTTTTTTTTTTGCATTTATTAGACCCCCTAGGGGTGTTGAACTCCAGGGGGTCTGATCACTAATGCAATGCATTACAATGCTAATGCATTGCAAAAAAGCATCCTTTCTTTTGCAGGCTTCATAGACCAGCCTGCAAAAGAAAGGATTTGCAGACAAGCCTGAGAGCCTGTACAAGGCTCCCGGCTGTCATGGCAACGGGACGTCAGCCCTGGAGAATGCTCCAGGAGCCGGCGATCCTGGCCAAAATGGTCCCAATGCGCCGCCGGGAAAATGGCGCCTCCGGCGCCTTTGACCGCGGCGCCGGAGGGGTTAATGCCTCCGATCGGTCCGGGGACCGATCGGAGGCATTAGAGCCAGTTGTCTACTGCTTAAAGCAGTAGACACCCGGCGGCTATGGCGGCTGCCCGACTCTCGGGCGGTCGCCATAGTTACAGACCCGACATGCGCCGTACTATTACGGCGCATGTCGGGAAGGGGTTAAGGACCACATCTAAGACTCCTACAATGTATTGGGTTGACCACGTTTGTTCTGTTAAAGGGGCTCTATCAAGGGAAAAGTCATTTTTAACTAATCACATCCTTGCATAGCCTTTAGAAATTCTATTCCACACTTACCTTTAGTATGTTGATTGCCTCAGTGGTTTCTGAATAAGTCCGTTTTTATTCATATGCTAATTAGGCTGTTGCACGATACATCGTGCACTCCTCTCCTGTTGTTTCCTATGGGAGGCTGCTGCTGATGATGACTCAACTTTCTGTTTGCCTCACACACATAGGAGATAATAGGAGAGAGGAGGCTGCTGGGAACTTCCTGTACTGGCTGAAAGCTCATTAGCATATTAATAAAAACAGACTTATTCAGAAACCACTGGGGCAATTTACATACTAAAGGTAGGTGTGAAGTAGCATTTCTAAAGCCTATGCAAGCATGTGTTTAGATAAAAATGACTTTTCCCAGTGATAGAGCCCCTTTATGGATGTTGAAGATGCAAAAAAAGACGCAGATACACAGCAATTTTTTTTTTTTTTTTTTTTTTATTGACTTCATTTAAGGTGTGATTAGTATAAGTCTGGCTTAGAAGTCAGTGCAATAAATGTCTAGAGTAGAGCTGTTCACTTCCAGCGGCGAATTCTCCTCCAGAGCCTGTGCAAGGTCTCCCTCACCATTCTGCCAAATGTTCTGCAATGAGAAATTATACAATATATTAGATATTATTCTTCTATGTAAATGGGGCACATGCAGTGGGATTGTCTTGATTAGAACAACAGCTTTAGGGTGCCTTCACACGGAGTATACGCTCACTGATTCTGAACGTGTAACACGTTCCGAATCAACGGCATTAAAACAGATCCCATTGCTTTCTACGCGCGTATCAAATTGAAAGCAATAGGGAAAAAAGCAGCCCATTCATTTCTATGGGGAGCGCACGTATGCATATAGAAAGCAATGGGATCTGTTTTAATGCCGCTGATTCGGAATGTGTTACACATTCAGAATCAGTGAGCGTTTACTCCGTGTGAAGGGGCCCTTAGATTTGCCCTGTAGACCCATCAGCAGACTATGATGGCAGCCACTGAATAGACTCCGCACTACACTTTGCTGACAGCTTCACAGAAGAGAACATTAAAAAGCCCCGGCCCCCCTCAGTTACACTGACTTACCTGCGATGTATTATTACAGGTTCTTGAATTGGTTTTATCACCTGCCACCTGTCATTGGCATATGTCATTCCGCAGAACAGTTTTTGATGTTTTTCGAGCATTGGTGGTTTATTGGCTTCAGTCGAGGACAGGAGATTGTCTATTTTATTAGTTGTCATCGCTGGGGGCTGTGGAGAGAAGATATGAGAACCAGGGTTCATAAAGAAGGAATACAGTGAGCTGTACTACTACTACCATCATCTCCGCATCATATACTTACAATTTCTAGACATAATGGTGGACGAGCTCTAGCTCCCTCTATATCAGTCCAGTTAATCTCTGTGAAGAATGGATGATCCCTGATTGTATTTACAAGTATCTGCCGCCAAAACGGAGACTTGCTTAATAGCTGAAAAAATACAATGAAGATACCAAATGTTAAGACAAACTCTATTGTACAATATGATGACGTTTACTGTGGTCTAAATCAATATGTGGACTGTGGTATTCTGCAATAACACACCAGCAATGGAGCATAAAGGATAAATACATATATACTCACCCAGTCTATCAGGTCTTTGACTTGCCGGTCAAGTCCTTTAGGATAGGTGGGATGATCCAGGATCAGAGATTTCTCAATCTTGTCATATGACCTACCAGCAAATGGATATTTGCCAGTGGCCATTTGATAAAACATCACACCAGCCGAAAACCAGTCCACTGCCGCGTTGTAGGGCTTTCCTAGAAGAATCTGTGGAAACATTCGGGAGACAATAAAAGTTAGAAATCTGTTCAGACCACCAGAAGTCATGGAGATGTCCAGACCTGTACATGGTGATAACTCAGTAACGTAGATGATTCCTCACCTCAGGTGCCATGTATCTAAGAGTTCCAGCATGTTGTGAGATCTTCGTGTCCCCAAATATGTTTGTCACGGCAAGGCCAAAATCAGCGATTTTCAAGTGGCCAGCGCTGTCCAATAGGATGTTTTCTGGTTTTATGTCTCTGTTAAAGGAAAGAGTTTATTAAATACTGTAACATATTTATCATCTTAGATGAGCTGATACATCTTGTAATTTTATCTACAGAAGGCATTAGGATGAAGGTTATGGGGGCTGTCAGGGGGTATATATATATACCAGGTCTGCACAGAAGAAAACTTGCTTCACTTACCTGTGTATGATGCCTCTGGTGTGCAGATACTGCAGCCCACAGATAATCTCTGCTGCAAAAAATCTGACAAAGAAAAGAAAAAACATCAACATCTAAAATGTCATCCACCAAATGAAGAGATGGAACGTGACATATAGCTGGATGTCTCTTCACAACCATCGTCTATATCTAATATATCCATGTCTTGTCTTACCTGGTGATTGGAAGAGAGAATGGGGCGTTGGCTTTCAAGAGGTCACGTAGGTCTCCTCCACTGAGATATTCCATCACAAAGCAGACGTAGTCCTGTGGTAAAGACACAGCAGAAGACAGGGGTTATTATCATATTATCATTGTAAATCAGACATATCCTCCTCTGGGCCTGTGCACCTGTCTGAAATCTACACCAGCTTGTATCTGGGATAGGTTTCAGGCATTATTTATAGCAGAAAGCTGGGGTAGATGACAGTACACCTGGAGAGGCCGATGTCTCTGCCCACAGCTTGTTCTTACCATGTCTACTACCCCTAATGAAGTTGCGAGGGCAGTGCGAAAACAAAACTTACAACAATGTTTAACACAAGAGAAATGTAAAAAGTTGCAAACCCAAGGCTTACACCTGTTCTACAGTAGAAAAGTGGCCAAGATCCTTAATGCATCTGCCCCATTGTGCACATAGGGATATTCTTGGTGTAGAATTCATGGAAGACTCTAACCTGCTGGATTATAGGACTCTTACCTGAGTGTGGAAGATGGCATGAGCATGGGTAAATAGCGGGCTCTGGCTAGTCATCTCCAGGACCTGACGCTCAATCAGGACGTTTTCTCTGAATTCCTGAAGTAGGCTCCTCTTCTTCACCAGCTTTATTGCCAGTTGTTCCTGGCAGCTGGGATGTGTGGCCAACATGACCTGGAAGAAACAAAGCATTAGATCTGGAGGAAAGGCCTGTCCTGCCATGACATGTGATGAAGAGACATGAACCGGAGAGATTTCACATCACATATGAAGGAGGCGTCATAATAATTCTTAATACTTACTTTGCCAAAACCGCCCTGTCCAATCACATTATGGAAGGTGAAGCTTTCCAGCCCAGTCACAATGATGGGGGATTCTGCTGGGGTTGTCCCTGGTGGAGAGAGAGAGGAGACATAAGAGTTAGTGGAGGAGAATTTATCATAAGGGAATGTTTTAGGTTCATTTATTGGAGTTTGTGTTTCTTTAAATTTATTAAATGCTACTTGTTGTTTTACATTATTTGCTGTATATTGAAGTGTAAGACTGTGTTCACACTACCGTCGCTGTCCGCCCTGGTGTTTCCATCATAAACCCCGGGGAAACTGGATGGTTTGCCAGTGGTCAACTTTAAAGACCCATTCAAATGAACCGCCGGCAAGCCGTCCCCTGTCCAGTTTCCCCGGAGTTTACAACGGAAATCCCAGGGTGAACAGCGGCGCTAGTGTGAACCCAGCCTAAGACTTCTGTCCTAAAGTGAGTGTTACTCCAACTGTCAGTATCAGCCATTGGAGTCAGATTGTGACAATTATTGATAAGATTGTGACAATAAGCTCAAGAAGTTGAAAATCTCTTGTTTTGCTCCTTTTTAAAGCCAGAATCCTAGAGTGCAGGGCTCGATATATTTCCCTCAATATTTCTGACCTCCAATAGTAATTTCAATATGGAGGCGACATCTTTGTCATACATTTTCTCAATTCCCTGCACACTGTTAATGACTAATACAGAATATTGAAAATAAAAACTTTATTCGTTGCCTATAACAGCCAACCACCTTACAGCTTCATAAAACTGACTGTGATTGGTTGCTAGAGACAACAAGGACCATTGTTCTTAGGGCTAGTTCCCACGGAGTTCCGCGTGTACACATTCCGTCACGGCATTCTGCACCGGATGAGGCCCAAATGAATGGGCTGGAGCCTCGCGCCGCGGACGCCGCAACTGATTCAGCCTCGAAATCTGCGGCAAGATAGGGCAGCTCGCTTCTTTTTTCTGCTCCTAGCTAGCGGAAAAAACAATCGAGCGGCTCCCATTGAAGTAAATGGGAGCCATTTTTGGCAGCAGATTTTGAGACGGATTCTGTCAAAAACGGCTACCAAAACATTCCATGTGAACTAGCCCTTAGACAGATTTGATGAATCTCCCTCCAAAACACCTTGGTGCAAATTTAGCAAACTATAGAAATGGAAAAACTTTGTTGCCCATAGTAGCCAGTCACAGCACAGCTTGTATTTTATGGAAATAGTTTAGGAAATGAAAACTGACTTCTGATTGGTTGCTATGGGCAACAAGGGCAAATTTGTCCAGACAGCTTTATATGCCTGCTTAGTTATGGTCATTAGTGGGACCTCCAAAGATGGACAATCCCAACAATGACGACTTTGAGGTTATTGGGGCAGATTTATTAAACTGTCTAAAATAATAATAAATAAATAGTCTTAACTGCCCATAGTAAACCAATCACAACGCAACTTTCATTTCTTACAAACAGAATACTAGATGAAAGCTGCGCTGTGATTGGTTGCTATGGACAGCTCAGACAGTTTTGCTTTTAGACAGTGGTAATAAATCTGCCGCCCCGGCTGTAGGTATCTTAGATCTGCGCTCACCTGGCAGTTGCCCCATGTTAGTATTTGGGGACTTGCTGGATCCATCTTCAGTGTTTCCTTCCATCTCTTCTCTAGTCCTCTTTGTAGGACTAGTCTCCTGTATAGGACTTCCAGGTCTTTTGGAAGCCGCATTAATTTTTTTCTTAGCGAGACGTTTTGATCTTTTAGTTGTTCCTCGCTTTCTTGGCGCCTCATTTCTCTGCTCCCTTTTTCTTTTCTGCGGGGGAACTGGAGAAATCGGCGCGTTCAGCTCCATAGGTGTCATATTGGGCTGAGGACAGGCCTGTCCACCTGTAGCAGGTTCCATTTCTATGTATGATGATACAAGAAACTCACAGGCTTGTCTTCTGAACAATTGAAGTTTTGAGTACGAAAGAACTTTGGTAGAGCACCAAAAAATACGCCTTCACCGGGTAAGGGATGAAGAAGTTCTGACGGAACTCAGAATGTTTAGTTCTTAAGTCAACTACTGTATGACATCACAATGGGTATTGTGACATCATCACATTCCAAAGTCACATGACCTCACATTCTATATGCAAATTATACAAAGCAGAACAAGACAACCATGAATATTACAACTGTGGTCACTGGACCTAAAGTACAGAAATTCTGACTTTGTGCCCTAGAGCAACCAATCAGAGCTAAGCTTTCATGTATTCAGTAGTTGTGAGAAGATGGTAGCTGTGCTGTGTTTGGTTGCTCTGCTAACATAAACGTTTTCTGTCAGATGATACATGGGACCGTAGCGTTTGCACGTAAGACACATCTCACATACAGGCCGCTTACACATTTGACACACGATGCACAAACGCTTGTTCACTGACTGGGCACCATGTGTGGCAAGTTTACTGTAGGAAGTGTATGCCAGAAAACTGGTGTAGAAGTGGGGCATCTTTACTGCACAGACCTGACTTGTGGCAAAGATCTAAGGCTACTTTGTCCCTTTTCTGCTCCCCTTTCCATTTTCTACAGTGGGCAGTGAGGGGCAAGAGTCAAGGTGGGCCAGGATGAGGACACCTTGGGCTGTCAGATTTCCGATACCTGTATATTACTTAGAGCTGAAATCTATACCATTCCCTGCCCTATGGCTGGAGCTTCTTATTCTGGTGCATCTTGTGTCGGAGAGAATTAAGAAAGGCTTTGGAAATGCCAGTAATAATAAATGATTCCCTGTATGTCTAATATATGTAGATATAATTGTTACATACCACTCACATATAAGATGTATTACACACTGCACTCACAATAGTCACATACAGCACATATCATTCATATTTTACATGCATACAGCATATATCTCTCACATATTATAACCATACTGCGTACATCACTCACATGTCACATGCATACTGCACGTCACTCAAATATTACATGTTTTTTCATGTTACATCCATGTCTCTAACATGTTGCATGTATGCAGTACACAAGTACATATTTTAATCTTTCATACACTAGATATTCTCATTGGTAACACTATACACATCACTCATACAACATCACGACATACAAACAACCCACAGGGACAATATTACTGCATATGACATGTAGATCATGTATAAATATAACAACGATACAAAAAATCATGACCACAGAAATATAAAATAAATTCACGTTTATTAAATACATCAATTCATAAAAACAAGGTTTAGCTGTAGACAAGGGAAATACATAAGGAAGAAATACCACAGTGACCAGGTAGGGAGCAAGGGGCGAAAAACTCACAATACAATTGGAAAGACATCATAACACACATGTAATAATAACCAGGCACCAATATAGTGTAAAGTCCGTAAAATAAATATGTAGCACGATGCTTGGAGCAAATTGTACAGCATATAAGGTGCTGAATGCTATAAAACAGAAAGCAAAACAATCCAATGCAAGAATATAGTAAAGCTCCCAATGCTGGCTCACCTAGTCACTCACAGATCCCCGACGTGTGTTTCGCCATAAGACTTCGTATGGGGGTGTGACATGACATGACATGCACCTTCTAAATCCATCAGATGCATCCCTTTCTCTCAGTGTAATAAACTTTGCTCTCCATCTTGGCTGAATGGGTTCCAATACCTTGTGTAAATAGGCATTTTTGATTAATAATGTAATTTAGAAAGTAGGAGGGGGAAAGTGTTTAGAGTAGGTGTAAGCAAGTTTTATTGAATTTTTATATGAAACAAAACAAATGCAATACATAGAACACAGGAAAAGGTGTAACCAACATTATTAGCAGGTGCATTGAAGGATGTACTAGTCCAAAAAGAGACGTATCAAGGGAAGAACGGGGATGAGAAAGAGATAAAGGGGAAACAAAAAGACACCAGGGGGGCATAGACAACAAGGGAAGAGATGGAAGGAGGGTGGGGGGGAACCACCAAGGCAGTGGGAGGGAAACTGGGGGGAGGGTGTTTAGATTAGTGTAGGGTTTAGGGGTTATCTGTGACAACCCCTTAAAGACCTTGGTGGACATCATAGCACCCAGATCTCACCAATCAAAATTTCTACATGTGACTAAAGTTTTTTGAAAGTGCAAATGCAATTACTATGGAAGTCTTAGAATTTGACCTTACAAGTCATCGGTGTTGATAATCTGGTTAGCTTTAACCCATTAAAGACAATCTAAAAGTGCCTTATGGACCAGGCCTCATTTTTCAAAACTGACTTGTGTCACTTTATGTGGCAATAACTTTGACACTCTTTAACTTACACAAGTGATTTTGGGATTGTTTCTTCATGACATTTTGCCCTTCATGTTAGTGGTAAACATTGAACTATATTTTTGTATTTATAATAAAACAATAGGAAACCTGATGGAAGTTTGGAGAAAAAAAAAATCACAATTTTCAAAGTGTGAAGTGCTCTACTTTTCAAACAGTCATACCCCCCAAATACATCAATAAATATTATCTACTGTATCTGCTTTATATTAGCATCACCTTTTAATTGCCCTTTAATTTATTTTGGATGCGTTGGGAGTTACAAAGCTTACAAGTGTAGATGTAATTTTCCAGATTATCAAGAAAATGTCCTAAACCCATTTGTTAGCGAACACTTCAGTTCTGAAGGGGATTATAAAGGCCTCTGTATTAGAAACCTCCTAGAAATCACCACATTTTCAAAACTGCACCCCTTTAAAGGGGTTGGCCACTTTTAGACCAATATTGAGAAACAAATGTTGCTGTTTGTACAATAAAAAGATATACAATTTTCCAATATACTGTATATACTGTATTAATTCCTCACAGTTTCCTAGATCTCTGCTTGCTGTCATTTATTCTGTTACTTCTGGGGGATAAAAGTCTGACCATGGTCATGTGATTTACAGTCCATGGTCATGTGATGTACACACAGGTGAAAAGCTGATTACCAGGCAGATACCTGATTACTGTGCTGTGACTATAACGAGCGGCATCTGTGTACATCACATGACAATGGACCGTAAATCACATGACCATGGTCAGAGTTTTATCCTCTAGAAGTAAGAGAATGAATGACAACAAGCAGAGATCTAGAAAACCGTGAGGAATAGATACAGAAAGAATATTGGAAAATTGTACAACGTTTTATTATACAAACCATAACATTTGTTTCTCAATATTGGTCTGAAAGTGGCCAACCCCATTAAGTATTTCACAGTAATTAAAACAATATGGAGGTGAAATCTAAACATTTAATTTTATTTCCATAATACATTCATTTATCCCTAAATTAACACATTCATAAGGAGTTAAAGGAGAAAATGCATGTCACATTTTGTTATATAACTTTTCCTGTTCAGAGAAATTCCCCACACATGGATGTAAACTGATATCTGGGCACACAGCAGCGCACGGAACGGACAGAGCGTCACTGGGTATTTAACAAGCAGATTTAGCTGAACTCGTGTTTGGGTACCATGTCTCATTTGCAGAGTCCCTAGAGTACGAACACAATTGAAAACCTTCAAAACTGAGACCATTTTGAATACTACAACCCTTGTAGAATTCATCAAGGTGTATAGAGAGCAATTTGATCCCACAGTTGTTTCACAGATTTTATTACCATTGGGACGTCTAAATTAAAAACTTACTAAAGTGTCACTTTATCCCCAAAGTTTTCATTTTTACAAGGAGAAAAAGCACTCTAAAGTTTGTTAACCTCTTAGCGATCTTTGACGTACTATTACCTCATGGGCGCTAGGTACTTAGCGCACCATGAGGTAATAGTACGTCATGGCGATTCTGCCCGCTCACTAGCTGAGCGGGCGGAATCGGAACGGGGTGAGAGCTGTTACCGACAGCTCTCACCCTTTTTCATAACCTTCGGTCGGTGCTTTCACCGATCAAAGGTTTTAACCCCTTGATTGCCTTGATCAAACATGATCACAGCAAACAAGTGGTTCCGCGATCTTCCCCCCCCTTTCCCGGCACCCCCCGCGATGAGGTCGGTGGTGCCGGTATCTGTGACCCCAGGCTATCCGGAGCCCCCACTTACCT
Source organism: Leptodactylus fuscus (assembly GCF_031893055.1). Classification (NCBI taxonomy): domain Eukaryota; kingdom Metazoa; phylum Chordata; class Amphibia; order Anura; family Leptodactylidae; genus Leptodactylus; species Leptodactylus fuscus. Next base: position 253,917,865 of record NC_134266.1, on the reverse strand, counting down.
TGTTCATCCTGCCGGGGTCTTCTGGAAGTGAGCTGTGCCGTCCGCAGCCTGTGTCTCACTCTGTATAATAGAGGACTAGTGATGAAATCATCACTAATCCAAGTGTCCCATAGGGACACATGAAAAAGTAAAAACAAAAAAAAGTGTAAAAAAAATAATAAAGTTTGAAAACAATTAATAAAGTTATAAAGCCCCAAAAATCCCTTTTTCCTATAGAAAATTAATTATATAAAAAAACCCTAATAATTAATAAAAACAATGCATATTTGGTATTGTCGCGTCCGTAACAACCTGTACAACAAAACTGAAACAATATTTAATGTATACGGTGAACATTGGGGAAAAAAACGGAAAAATCCCACCAGAAGTAATGATTTTTCGCCATCTCACCTTACAAAACGTGCTATAAAAAGTGATCAAAAAGTCATATGTACCCCAAAACAGTACCAATAAAAAGCACAGGTTGTCCCGCAAAAAATAAGCCCTCAACTAACACTATCAACCGAAAAATAAAAATGTTACGCCTCTCAGAATATGGTGATGCAAAAATCATTGATTTATGTCCCCAAATGTGTTTTTATTCTGCAGAATTAGTATTGTATAAAAAAAATTATATAAATGAGGTATCGCCGTAATCGTACCGACCCGCAGAATAAAGGTCACATGTTACTTATACTGTACGCTGCATGGCGAAAAATGTAAACGGTAAAACACAATACCAGAATTGATTTTTTTTTTTTTTTTTAAATCCAGCAAAAAAGCGTTAATAAAATTTATTCAATAAGTTATAGGCATCCCAAGATGGTGTCATTACAAAATGCATCTCATCCTGCAAACAACAAGCCCTTATATGGCCATGTCACCAGAAAAATAAAGAAAATATAGCATCTACCAATGTGAAGTCATAAAAACCCAAAATCGCCAAATTATTAGAACACAACTGCCTGCGGCAGGAAAGGAATGTATAAGCTGTGTGATTGTATATCAGCAGACACCCCATATTTACAGCTTACGAGGGAAAATATACCAGAAGTGACCCCAGAGTGACTCCCCCAATCATAGGAGCTACTGGGACATAGTAGGGAATTTGGTGATTGCAATGTCCTCCGCACCGCTTACATATTCCCTCTTCGCCGTCCGCTGTGCAGTCACGTCTGGGATACTAATACTCACTACACCCCCTGATAAATTCTTTGAGGGGTGCAGGTTTCAAACTGGGGTCACTCCTTTGGGGAATCCACTTTTCTGGTACCTTACAGGCTCTACAAACATGACATGGCGTTCAGATACCAAACATCTGAATCTGTACTCCAAAAGCCGCATCGCGCTCCTTCCCTTCTGTGCCCTGCTGTGCGCCCAAACTGCAGTTAATACCACATGTATGACACTGGTGTACCCCGGATAACGGACGTAATGTCATATGTGGGTATAAACTGATATTACAGCACAGCCAGACACAAAAGGGAAGAAGGGTTATTTGGTTTTTGGAGCACAGACTTAGACTGTTTGATTTTTCGATGCCATGACACTTTTGCAGAGACCCTAAATTGCCCCTACAAAATGGGGTCACTTCTTGGGGAATTCCAGTTTACTGGCACCTCCAGGGCTCTGCAAAACAATATGGACCCCAGGAAGTCCCTCTAAATCTGTACCCCAAAAGCTAAAAAGCACAGTACTCCTTCCCTTCTGAGCCCTGCTGTGTGCCCAAGCAGCAGTTTATACCCACATATATAATTTTTTGCCCCTTGGGATGGCCCACTTAATAGTTTTAGGAGTGCAGGTCTCTGACAACACAAAGTGGGTGCAACATATTGGGCACTGAAATGGCACATTTCTTTAAAAATTTCAATTTTCTATTTTTGGGAAGCATTTTTAGTCTCAAAATCATAATACCCCTTGATACATTCCTTGACGGGTGTAGTTTCTAAAATGGGGTCACCTTTGAGGGGTTTCCATTGTATTGATACTTTAGGGGCTCTGCAAATGCGACATGGCACCTCAAAACTATTCCAGCAACATCTGCCCACCAAAAGCTAAATAGCGCTCTTTCCATTCTGAGCCCCACCATGTACCCATACAGCAGATTATGGCCAGATATGGGGTATTGCCATGTTCAGGAGAAATTGTGTAACAAACTGTGGGGGGCTTTTAATTCTTTAACTACTTGCAAACATTTAAAATATGGCGCTAAATGGACGATTTATTGGAAAATAAGTAATTTTTCATTTTTACGTCCCAATGTTAATAAAATCTGTGAAACAGCTGTGAGGTCAAAATACTCATTCTACCGCTAGATAAATTCTATGAGGGGTGTGGTTTCCAAAATGGGGTCACTTTTAAGGGGTATCCGCTGTATTGGTACTCTAGGGGCTTTGCAAACGCGACATGGCACCTGAAAAATATTCCAGCAAAATCTGACCTTCAAAATCCAAATAGCGCTCTTTCTATTCTGAGCCCCACCATGTTCCCATACAGCAGATTATGGCCACATATGGGGCATTTCCGTTTTCAGGAGAAATTTTTTAACAAACTGTGGGTTTTTTTTCTACTGTAACCCCTTGTGAAAATGAAACTTTGGGGATAAAGTGACATTTTAGTCATTTTTCATTTATACATTCCAATGTTCGTAAAATCTGTGAAACAGCCGTAGGGTCAAAATGCTCACTATACCCCTTGATGAATTCTGCGAGGGGTGTATTTTATAAAATGGGGTCACTTTTGGGGGGTCTCCATTGTTTTGGTACGCTAAGGGCTCTGCAAATGAGGCATGGCGCTCCTTCCCTTTCGTGCACTGCCGTTTCGTGCACTGCCAAAAACTCAGTTTACACCCACATGTGGGGTATTTCTGTGCACGGGACAATTTGCATGATAAACTGTCAGATGCATTTTCTACTTTAACCCTTTGTGAATGTGATAATTTTAGGGCCAAATTAATGCACTAGTGAAAACAAGTTAAATGTCTAAATTTCACCTCCATATTATTTTTATTCTTATGAAAAGCTTAAAGGGTTAACAAACATCCCAAATGCTGTTTTTAATTATTTGAGGGGTGCAGTTTTGAAAATGTGGTGATTTGGGGGTGTTTCTATTATATAGGCCTTTACAATTCCTTTCAGAACTGAAGTCGTCCCTAAAAAATTAGTTTGGGGAATTTTGTTGTAAATCTGGAAAATCGCTGTTACACTTGTAAGCCTTGTAACGTCCAAAATAAGTTAAAAGACAATCAAAAGATGATGCCAACGTAAAGCAGAGATATTGGAGATAATATTTATTCATGTGTTTGGGTGGTATAACTATCTGCCTGAAAAGCAGAGAATTTCTCATTTTGAAAATTACAATTTTTTCCAAATTTCCATCAAATTTCCTATTTTTTTATAAATAAATACAAAAATATTGATTAGTGTTTACCACTAACATGAAGTATAATGTGTTACGAGAAAAAAATCCCAAAATCACTTGTGTAAGTTAAAGCGTCTCAAAGTTATTGCCATTTAAAGTGACACATGTCAGATTTGAAAAAAGAGGCCTGGTCCTTAACGCACTTTTGGGCTGTGTCTCTAAGGGGTTAAACAATTGCTCCTGAACATGACAATACCCCATATGTGGTTGTAAACTTTTATATGGGTAAATAGCGGGGCATAGAATGGACAGAGCGTTGTTTGGCTTTGGGAGGGCAGATTTTGTTGGAATAGTTTTCAGGTGCCATGTCGCATTTGCAGAGTCCCTAAAGTACCAATACAATGAAAACCCCTCAAAAGTAACCCCTATTTTAGAAACTTCACCTTCAAGGAATTTCTCAAGGGGTATTATTATTTTGACCCTAAGAGAGCTTCCCAAAAATTTATGTTAAAATTGACCTATTTAAAAAGAAATATGTCATTTTAGTGCCCAATTTGTGTCATCAGACACACACTTCTAAAACTATTAAGTGGGCTATCCTAATGGACAAAAGTATTATGTACAGTACCATATGTGCATATGAAAGATTTTAACAATGGTAAGTGTAAATTGTTTCAATCATAAACAACTGGTAAAGCAGCATACAAAGCACAGCAAGGTTGTAGAGATACAAATGCTTATATACAGTACCAAATCAACAGCTCTGCTCCTATTCATGTGAGTTGAGCAGAGCTGTAGATCACCTGTGCTACCACTACACCAATATGGAGCCTAGAGCACTTATAATGTTCCAAATAATCTGTAGGCACCCAGTTTTCTCCATAAAGAAGGGAGCCATGCTGCCTGTACAGATCTTTTTGCATACTTATATAATATAATTACTTATATTCTGTGCTTACATTTTCTAGGGAAGAATTTTTACTGCTCCTCCTCTGCCACCTCCGTCGTTTCCTAAACAGATAACGGTAAATTTTTGTTGGCTCCACTATTAAACAAAAAATCTAAATACTATTGGATGCTTTGTCTGCCAGTTGTGACTTTGTATCATTACAGGGTACATTCTACTGTGTAGCACTATTTTTTTTCCTTTTTTTATGTAGATTGAGCTGCAGATCATCCGGGCTCATAACATTCTCTGCGAAATCAAATGGAAAACTTTGATGAAGTTGGACCAGTCCATCCCAAAAAGGTACAAGTATAAAAATTATTATGCCTGCAAAACAGAGACCCCGGGCGCAGATATCAGCAAGCTCTTACCTGTTGTCATAGATCCCTCAATAGATTCAAATCTATAAGAAATCTGTGAAAACGGATGCCCCTCAGATGCAAAACAGCCATGAAAATTTTACTCCCATTGGTTATGTGAATCTAACAGCATTGACTGTTAAAAATGGTAAGGACTAGAGAAAAAAACGCCAACTGTGCCAGAATCAGTGCAGGCTCCGTTCCCATGAGTGTTAGCGCTCAGAACAGATCCCATTCACTTCAATGTGTGCCGGCTTACAGGCGCTACATATTGAAATTAATGGGAGGCTTTTTAACCCATTGATTTCAATGTGTAGTGCGCGTGAGCCGGCACACATTGAAGTGAATGGGATCTGTTTTGTGCACTCACACTCTGACACGTGTATACCTGTCTGAATGCGTGGTGCGTTGCTCCATGGGAACAGAGCCTAAGGGCTACATAAAAAACTCCAACTGTGCCAGAATCAGTGGAGCATTGTCTATTATAGATGCAAATAACTGGAGGTGGTGAAAGGTTCCCTTTAAGGCTGAGACCACACGTTGCGGAAAAGCTGCTTTTTTTTGTTTTTTTTGTCGTAGATCTTGCTGCGTTTTTATGGAGCCAAAACCAAAAGTGGATTTTGCAAAATGGAAAAGTCTAAGGGTAAGTTCACACAGAGTATTTTGGTCCGGAAACTGAGGCGGACCAAAATACTCCATGCGACCTTTACCCTAAGTGTTTGCTTTATATTAGACATTCGTTTACAAACCACTATGGCTAGAAAGTGCAGCAAAATTGCAGCTTTTTTTGTATAAGATTTTTGTGCGTTTTCTTGAGCCGAAGCCATGAGTAGATTGACCCGACAGTAGAAGTATTAGGATTAGGATTAGATATATTTCCATCTCCTTTTGTAGACACTCTTGACTTTGCTAATGCTCCATGTGGGATTACTCTACGGGTTTTCTGCCCCTTGTATACCTATATGAAAAATGCTTTTCTGCTGCTGATTTTTTCTGCAATGTGTGGATGTGATTAGCCAGAATCCCATCCATTTTGCGAGTACTGTAAAACCCAGCGTTTTTGCAACGTGGGGCTTCAAGGAGTTTTCCAGACTGAAAACAGATTGATGTGTTGGAGTGTTATTTTGTTTGTTTCTCAGGATTCCATAATTTTTTCCTCAGAATTGAGTGATTCCATCATTTATTCCCTGCGCTTGTTCTAAAAATCTACCTGTTACTGGCTACCACAATGATTTTTCTTAATTTCATTTAGTGTTTCATAAAGCCAGAAAGTTGCCATATGAAATGCCTTTAGTTTTTTTTTCATGTCTGTGATCTATTTTTTTTTCTACAAGATTAACCCCTTCCCGACATGCGCTGTAATAGTACGGCGCATGTCGGGTCTGTAACTATGGCAGTAGACAACTGGCTCTAATGCCTCCGATCGGTCCCCGGACCGATCGGAGGCATTAACCCCTCTGACGCCACGGTCAAAGGCGACGGAGGCGCCATTTTCCCGGCGGCGCATTGGGCGCCGCCATTTTGCTGGTGATCGCCGGCTCCTGGAGCATGCTCCAGGGCCGACGTCACGTTGGCATGACAGCCGGGAGCCTTTACAAGGCTCCCAGGCCTGTTTGCAAATTCTTTCTTTTGCAGGCTGGTCTATGCAGCCTGCAAAAGAAAGGATGATTTATTGCAATGCATTAACATTGTAATGCATTGCATTAGTGTTCAGACACCCTGGGGTTCAACACCCCTAGGGGGTCTAATAAATGCAGAAAATTTAAAAAAAAAAAATTATAAGAAGTATTAAAAATTCAAATCACCCCCCTTTCCCTAGAACACATATAAAAGTAGTTAAAAACTGTGAAACACATACATGTTAGGTATCCCCGTGTCTGTAATCGCCCGCTCTACAAATTTATAAAAATATTTTTCCTGTTCGGTAAACGCCGTAGCGGGAAAAATAGTCAAAAGTGCCAAGCCGCCGTTTTTTCACTGTTTTGATTCTGCTAAAAATTTGAATAAAAAGTGATCAAAGCAATAACATTTCCAGAAAATGGTAGAACTAAAAGTACACCCGGCCCCGCAAAAAAAGACGCCCTATGCATCCCCGTACACTGACGTATAAAAAAAGTTACGGCTGTCGGAATATGGTGACTTTTAGAAAAAAAAACTTTTAACACAGTTTTGGATTTTTTTTTAAGAGGTCAAAATGTAAAACCATATACATTTGGTATCCCTGGAACCGTACCGAAACACAGAATACAGGGGACATGTCAGTTTGGCTGCACAGTGAAGGCCGTAAAACCGAAACCCGTACGAAAGTCGCAGAAATGCATTTTTTCTTCAAATCCACCCCATTCTGAATTTTTTTCCTGCTTCCCAGTAAATTATATAGAATAATTAATGGTGGCATCATGAAGAAAAATTTGTCCCGCAAAAATTAAGACCTCATATGGCTCTGGCAGTGGAGAAATATTATTATTATTATTTATTAGAAATAAAAAAGTTACGGGGTGTAGAAGGAGGGGAGTCAAAAACGAAAATCAAAAAATGCCATCGGCGGGAAAGGGTTAAACAACTCAAGGAACATCCTCAGGGACTGGTGATTCCATAATTTTTGCCAGGGGTTGTATTAATGATAGACATGATACAATTGTTTGTGTAATCAATTTAGGGTGAGATTAACTATATTCAGATTAAATCTGCTCCGACATTCGTATCAAAGATTTTATTTTGTAGATGAGATTATGTAAAGCGTGAAAATAGATGATTTGATTTGTTTACAAGCAGGTATGTTTTAGGCCAGGGCTCCATGTGACGCAAACGCCGCATAATAAAACATGGCATTTTACAGTCACAGCAAAGTGGATGTGCATTCTAGTGAGTCCTATCCACACTTTGCAGAAAAATACACGTAGAGACTAGAGATGAGCGAGTACTGTTCGGATCAGCCGATCCGAACGACACGCTCGCATAGAAATGAATGGACGTAGCCGGCATGCGGGGGGTTACGTAGCCGTCAAAGCGGAAGTACCAGGTGCATCCATTCATTTCTATGGAGCGTACTGTTCGGATCAGCTGATCCGAACAGTACTCGCTCATCTCTAGTAGAGACCACACTGCCATTTCCAGAACCATTGCAGAGACCTCTGCAAACTTTGTGTGAAAGCACTGTGGGACGCTAAGGGGAGCCTTAACCTTAAAAAGCCTTTTCAGGCTGAGGCCCCACGTTGCGGAAAAGCCAAAGCCAAAAATGGCTACAAGAGGAATGGGAAATATATAGGAAGTTCTTATACTTTTACCTTTTGCACAATCCACTCCTGGCTTTGGCTCAAAAAACTGCAACAAAATCTGCAACAAAAAAAGCTGCGGTTCTGCAACGTGGGGCCTTAGCCTCAAAGAGTTTTGTAGTAATGTGTTTTTCTAAAAACGTTAAAATTATTTTAGCAGATCTTAAAAAAATATATAATTTTCTTTGTTTTCAGAATTTAACTTCATCCAATAAGAGCAGATTTTTTTTCAATCCAGTTTTTCTTGAAAAAAATCAGCGGTTTAGTTTTTTTTGGTTTGTAATTGTTAATGTGTGCATGGTGTTACAGATAAAACTATCCTATGTGTGTTTCTACCCTTGCAGAATGGTAGTTGTTATGGACTTGGCTTAGTACCTCAGGACGGTGCTGCTCTTAGTATGGCCCAGGCTACAGAAGAGCAGAGGACAGCGGAGAATCTCTCCGAGGTAAACACAACTTTGGGTAAAACGGGGAAATATTATCAAGGGCTTCATAGAAGTTTTGTGGCTTTAAAAAAAACTGCATGTAGACACATGAACCCAGCACAGATCATGTGTTCTAGAAGCTACTAATGGACAGGTGTCACATGCAGCGCCACTCCTATACATGTAATAGGAACAACACAGCAGCCCCATTCACTGCGTAGTAGGGATTCCAGTGAACTGCAGCGCTGCGCGTGTTCCCATCTACTAACAACTTCCAGCTGCTAGAACAGATGATCTGTGCTGGTCCAGGTATCAAACCCCGATAGGTCACATACTGATGACATATCTTGTCAGAAACCTATAAAACATAAAGTGCAATACAATATGACCATACTATGCAACAGCAACACCATGTAGAATACAGGTAACATTAAAACATGCAATAAAAAGGTTATACAAGGTCAGACAATGATCTAAAGAGAATGTTACTACCATAACCGTAGAATACCACAGTATAAAATAACCGCAGTGCACTCTGATTCCCTTATATATAGATAGGTAATGTGTAAGGATATCTCATCCAGTAATTTCCTTCATTGTCTTTATGTAATACTTCTCTATTCTAAAGCTGGCCATACACTTGAGATTTTTACCTGCAGATGATTGGCAGATCTAGATTATTTTAGTAGCATCTCCTGATAATCTTATGTGTATGACACCGCAGACATCGGATTTTTGGAAAATGTTACTAGATTTAGCTAGATCTGCTAATGGTCTGCTCATAAATATTCTCAGATGTTTTATTGTGTGATGTGTGAGCTATACTATATCACTTCTTCCTATTATTTATGTCTCTAGAAGGGTTAAGAAGAAACATTTCATCTATTTTTTTTTTTACATTTTCTATTCCGTTGTACAATAAATTTTAGTGTTGAGATTAAGTTGTTTGTTGGCTTTGCAAAGAAATCTATCACTTACATAGAGATGACATGATTGTATACAATGTGCTGACTAAAAGCTCCTATAGGACTTGCTGAGTTTCTTCTTCTACATTATTTTCATTATTTTGTATCGCTGGAACAAGTTAATGAATTTTGCAGTGTTAATTGTGTATGGAAAAAGCGATTGTGCCCATTAACTGAATAGATCTAAACCTGTGACATCTCTAAAGCAAAGGCAGCTGAGACGTACAGACCGTATGTCAGCTGTATTTCCCAGAGTGAACACTGTGCAGGGACCCGGACTTCCAGCATCAGATTCATCTATGATGCTAGGAGACCCTGATTGTTGGCCTATTTGGTGACCACTGCTCCATCTATCTACCTTAATATGAGGCCTGGTTCACATCTACGTTCGGTATTCTGTTCAGGGAGTCTGCATGGGGACCCCCCCGAACAGAATACCAAATGCATTGACAAGCGGTGAGCTTATGAAAGCACACGAACCCCATAGACTACAATGGGGTCTGTGTGTTTTCCATGTGGTGAGGAAAGTAGTTCATGAAGTACTTTTCTCTCTGCGTGACTTGTGCGGACACCACGTGGAAAACACACGGACCCCATTATAGTCTATGGGGTCTGTTTGCTTTTACAAGCTCACCACTTGTCAATGAGTTTGGTATTCTGTTCGGGGGGTCCCCAAGTGGGACAGTTGAATATGCTTGTCTCGGCCATCTCCCCCCTCCCCTCCCCTGGTGCTGTCTGTATGCACAATATATTGTTACTGGATTTAATTTAAGTCACAGAAATTGGACATCAGCAGAAATTACCCTTAACCCTGTGTGGGAAAGAAACAGGAAGTATATGGTTTAATATGGATAAAGGTTTTCTGGGGCGGTATTGAAGAGACAGATGCGGTATATTATATGTCACTCTAAATAGTCGGTGGTGTGGGCTCCAGGTTAACCTTAATGGTTTATCCCAGGGGTCCTCAAACTACTGCCCGCGGGCCACATGCGGCCCGCCAATGACATTTATCCGGCCCGCCGCATGTGGCGCACGCGTCGTCACCTGGATCGCTCACTAACGGGGAATCCGATTCCCCGTTAGTGCGCAGATCGCTGCTTTCAGTTGTATGTACAAGTGTACATTCAACTGAAAGCTGTCAGTTTCTGACAGCTGAGGAGCATATAATACAGTAGGGGGGGGGGTACTCAGAAGTATATAATACAGTGGGGTGTTACTGAGGAGCATAAAATACTGTGAGATGGGGGTGTACTGAGGAGCATATAATACTGTGGGGGTGGTACTGAGGCGCAGATAACACTGTGTGTGGGTGGGGGTTCTAATACTGTGGGTGGCGGTTCTGAGGACCATATAATCCGTGGGGGTGGGGCGTACTGTGGAGCATCTAATTTTGTGGGGTGGGGGGGGCGTACTGAGGTGCATATAATACAGTGGGGGGATACTGAGAAGCATATAATACGGTGGGGTGGGGGGGTACTGATGCACAGATAACACTGTGTGTGGGCGTACTGAGAAGCATATAATCCTGGGGGGTGGGGGCGTACTGAGGAGCATCTAATTCTGTGGGGTGGGGGGGGCGTACTGAGGTGCATATAATACAGTGGGGGGATACTGAGGAGCATATAATACAGTGGGGGGGTGGTACTGAGGCGCAGATAATACTGTGTGTGGGAGGTCGTACTGAGAAGCATATAATCTTAATTTTTTTTTAAACTATATTTCGGCCCTCCAGTGGTTTGAGGGACAGTGAACTGGCCCCCTGTTTGAAAAGTTTGAGGACCCCTTGTTTATCCAATATGGGACAGTTATAGATTTCAATTTGACCATAAAAATGTATATAACATCACCACAAAAAGTGGTCAGAGAATAACGATAATGGCCAATAATATACATATATATATATATATATATATATATATATATATATATATATATATATATATATAGTGGGGAATCGCTCAGGTAGATGCTTGTAGCAGTGCAGGAAACAGGGACACAGACACTGGATTGCACACAAGTTCAGGATTTATTCACATCTAATGCATACACTGCTACACAAAATCCTTCTCGGCTGAGAAAACTAACTTAAACATAAGGAAACTTTTCCCTGACTATACAGGAGACTGGCTACCAGTCTCCCACCTTGGCAACAACAACGGGTTGCACAGTACCTGCTTTGGAGGTCCGGTCTGGACAGTTCAACTCCGTCTGTGTGGTGCCACACTGCTAGTCTTCACACTCAGACTGTTATAAGGGCCTGATTATTCAGCTGACCTCCCTGGTGTGAACCTTTACCATACACCCTTTAGCTTCCTGGCTGGAATATATTTGTCTTCCCAGACCACACCCTTCACTCTCTCACATACCCTCCCCCTCAGTCCTGACCCCTCGGGGCAAACTCCAGACACCAAACAATAAGCCCGGGACAAGGCATCCACATTGCCTTGCATAGCTCTCTGCTTCACTGTGAACTTAAAATTCTGAAATGACAAGAACCACCTAGTCACCCTGGCATTCTTGGCCCTGCTCATCCAAGTGAGGGGTGAGTGGTTAGTCACTAGGCGGAACTGCCTCCCTAGCAAGTAATATCTCAGGGGCTCTAATGCCCATTTTATGGCAAGACACTCCTTCTCCACTATGCTGTAGTTCTATTCTGCTGGCGTGAGTTTCCTGCTCAGGTAGGTGACCGGATGTTCTTCTCCATTCACCTCCTGAGACAGGACAGCTCCCAGCCCTACATCTGATGCGTCCGTCTGAACCACAAACTCCCTCCTAAAGTTGGGCGTAATGAGGACAGGAGATCCACAAAGGGCCACCTTTAGTGCCTGAAAAGCACTTTCGGCCTGGTCATTCCACTGCACCATAACAGACTTCTTACCCTTTAGAAGGTCCATCAGGGGAACAGATACCGTGGCAAAGTTGGGTATAAACCGCCTGTAATACCCAATTATGCCCAACTTGTTTGGTGCTCAGAGGTTGAGGCCATTCCTGGATATCGTCGACTTTGTTGACCTGGTGTTTGATTATACTACGATCGATCACATACCCCAAATAGCATGTCTCCTCCGTCCCCAAAGCACACTTTTTGGGGTTGGCAGTCAGGTCGGCTGCTCTCAAAGAATCCACTACCGCTTGTACCTTGGCCAAATGACTCTCCCAGTCATTGCTGAAAATGATGATGTCATCCAGATACGCTGAGGCATATTTTCTATGAGATTTCAACACTATGTCCATTAACCGTTGGAATGTAGCTGGGGCCCCATGGAGCCTGAATGGTAACACGACATAGTGAAAAAGTCCATCAGGGGTGATAAAGGCAGTCTTTTCTTTGGCGCTATCTGTCAGGGGTACCTGCTAATATCCTTCAGTGAGATCAAGCGTAGAGAAGTACCGGGCTCCTCCCAGCCCCTCAATAAGTTCATCTACCCGAGGTATGGGGTAGGCGTCAAACTTAGACACCTCATTTAGTTTCCTGTAGTCATTGCAGAAACGCAATGTCCCATCTGGTTTGGGAACTAGAACAATGGGACTGGCCCATTCACTTTTGGACTCCTCAATGACTCTCAATTTCAGCATTTTCTGCACCTCCCCTGAAATGGCTAGTCGGCGAGCCTCAGGGACCCGGTACAGCCTCATCCGTACTTTCACATGGGGCTCAATAACAATATCATGTTTAATTAGGCATGTACGCCTGGGTTGCTCAGAGAACACATCTGTATTCCTAGCTACTATCTCTTTGCATTCCTATTGCTGGCTTTTTGTGAGTGTCTCTGATATTCCTACCCCTGCTGCTACCTCTGTAGTCCCAACTACAGCCTGTGGGGATTTCACAGGAGACAGTTTAGCTGGAGACCTTTCTGTAAGCAGACTCTCTCTGCCGTTCCACACCTTTAGCAGGCTTACATGATAAACCTGTTCAGGTTTTCTCCTACCTGGCTGACGAACCTTACCATTTGGCAAGAAACTTACTCTCCACTTTGGGAATGAGTACAAGTACTCGGTCACCGGGTTTAAAGGTCCTTACCTTCGCCGACCTATTATAAACACGGCTCTGAGCCTTTTGAGCCTCCTGCAGATGTTGTCTATCCATGGGCATGACTGTCGCTATCCTGTCCTGCATATCAGCAATATGTTCAATAACACTTTTGTGGGAGGTGGGTTCTTGCTCCCACGCCTCTTTGGCGATGTCCAAGAGACCCCTAGGATGTCTGCCGTAAACCAACTCGAAAGGGGAAAACCCAGTGGAAGCCTGCGGTACCTCACGGATGGCAAACATCAAATAGGGTAACAAAACATCCCAGTCTTTTCCATCCTTGCTGACCACCTTTTTCAGCATATTTTTTAAGGTTTTGTTAAACCATTCTACTAACCCATCTGTCTGGGGATGGTAAACAGATAAACGCAACTGTTTGATATTAAAAAGTTTACACAATTCCCTGGTGACTTTAGACATGAACGGGGTTCCCTGATCTGTGAGGATCTCCTTGGGTAGTCCCACTCGGCAAAACATGGCGAACAACTCTTTGGCTATCAATTTTGCTGACGTGTGCCATAGAGGGATGGCTTCAGGTAAAGACCTCACAATCTGCACTGGGGTCAATGTCTCCGGCTGGAGCCACTTCCAGACAAGTTGGACAAGGTGGTGCAATTGGGAACTTGGTGGTAACGCCTCCTGGTATTCCCACTCATGGACTCTTTGAGCCCGGACATTCTGGTCCACACCCAGTAAGGCCAGGATCTCTGCCTTCACGCGCTGGTAATCACATGCATCCTGCTCACTCAGGTCAAAATAAACTTGCTGGGGCTCAGCAACTAAGAAAGGGGCCAACACCTCTGCCCAGAGCTGCGGTGGAAGCCTCTCAGGGGTGGCCACTCTTTCAAACTCAGTCAGATAGGCCTCTACGTCGTCCTCTGACATCATCTTGGTCATTATTTTACGGACCTCTTTTCTGGCATCCCGCTCTGGCTTTGCTGGGTCGTCCTTTTGCTGAGCAGCCAGCAACATGGACATCTGCTTGGCCAAAAGACGGTTGGTCTCCTGTTGCACTGCATTAGCTTCTGCATTTCTCTGCTGCAACAGCCTGTTAGCCTCTTCATGTCTCTGCTGCTGATTAGCCAGTACCAGCTGTTTCACAATCTCTTCCATATCTGTGGCTTTCTATTTCAGCTTGTGTATGTCTCACTGCACTCATGCAGGCATCCGAAGCACCATATGTGGGGAATCGCTCAGGTAGATGCTTGTAGCAGTGCAGGAAACGGACACAGACACTGGATTGCACACAAGTTCAGGCTTTATTCACATGTAGCGCATACACTGCTTTTGCAAAGCCACAGGATAAACAAAAAACAAACACCTTCCCAGCTGAGAAAACTAACTTAAACGTAAGGAGACTTTTCCCTGACTATACAGGATACTGGCTACCAGTCTCCCACCTTGGCAACAACAACGGGTGGCACAGTACCTGCTTTGGAGGTCTGGTCTGGACAGTTCAACTCTTTCAGTGTGGTGCCACACTGCTAGTCTTCACACACAGACTATTAGGGCCTGATTAGTCAGCTGACCTCCCTGGTGTGAATCTTTACCTTACACCCTTTAGGTGCCTGGCTGGAATGTACCTGTCTTCCCAGACCACACCATTCACTCTCTCTCACTAGACATTGGAAAATCCCGAATCCCCCTTTGGTACTGAGCTCCTGGCTCGCATTAAGGACGTACAGAGCCTCAAGTTCCTTACCGCCAGTCTTAACAACACGCTAGACGACATCTTCTCCATTTGGATTTCCTGAGTTGCCTATTGCGCCCAGCGGGGCCTGTGACCTGGTTCTCCCCTTCCTTCTCTCCGTCTTCCCCCTTTCCTTTTCTTCTTCCTCTTTGTATTTGTCTTCTCCCCCCCTCCGAGTATTTTTGTTAATTGTATAGTTTGATGCGAGTTATGGGATTGGCCGTATGCCTCTCCCCCCATTTCCGTTTCTGTTTTTGGATTTGTTTTATCTCTTATGTTAAAACCTTCAATAAAAATTACAGTTTAAAAGAAAAAAAGATATAAATATTCTTCTGCCACGTGAATGTGAATGGTGATGTTTTTTAGTGCTTTACAGCGCCAGATTGTTTGTCTAACCCAGTCTTTCTCAAAGTGGGCGATAACGCCCCCTTGTGGGCGCTGGAGGCCTATAGGGGGGCAGTAAAGGGCACAGAGAAGATTGGGGAGAGTTGAAGCGGTTTAGGGGGGCGATGGCTAATTTAAAGGGGTGGTATCATAACAATGATTCTATCTATACTGCTTGTTAATGTGGATTTAAGACTTTTCCTAAATACATTGCTTCAGCAAAACTGCTTTGTTTGTCCACTATCTTACTTTATTTACTTCATTATGGACACTAGCACCTGGCCCCCTGCTCATTGCTGAGGGAGCCACATGACGTAGCTCCCTGCTGTGTGGGGGGAGAGAGGGGGGGGGCTGAGTGTATGGAGCCAGACTGTGTCTGCACCACACATACACATCACCTACACATCACCTAGCTCCCTGCTGTGAGATAGAGGGGGGTGTGTGGAATAAGTGCTGCTTTCTTATATAAAACAGTCTAAATCCTACTGGGCTAAAGGACCTGGTCTCTCTGTTCACTAGGATAAAGCTTTATTATATAGAGCAGGCTGCTAGTGGGCAGAGGAGCCAGGTCCTTTAGGAAACTCCGTACAAGGTAAATCCAAGTCTACAGGACCTTTTAATGACATCACAGGCCCTTCAGTCATCCCATAGGATCATGCTAAGTGGTGGGCGGAGCTACACGCTAATTTGGGGCGGGGCTAATTGACGCGAGCAAACAGGAAGAAAGAAGATTTTTAGGCAGCTTAGAAGGCAGATCAAGCTTCATGAGGCTATCCCTTTAAAATTGTTTTTTTGCTTTTAACACAAACTTTACTGCTCCTTTACGCTTAACGCGCGTTTCCTCGTGTAATGCCATCTAGGTGACTAGACAGTAACTATTTCCTGTCCAAAAGTTGTCAAACTGTACCATAGATGGCGGTAAGCTCCAATGCAAAGCGAGAAGTTTCTAGTCCATTCTTGAAAGTACTAGGCCCGCCCGCTGCCTCATATAAAAGCGCACGCGCCATCATGTCACAGCCAGTCATGTCATTCGACGATATTACAAAAACAAGTGAATTTAGCGACTAGGTAAAGTGCTGTACGTGCGGTGGTGAATACTGTGAGTAGTGTCATTAGCAAGTTTTTAATACTCGATTCTTTACATTACCCTCATCAGAAAGTCTTATTTTCACATGACACACATAATTTAATTATTAACATAATGACTGCGATTGTGATTCTTAACATGTAGTAAAGTAAAAAAATTTGGGGGGGCGCTAGAAAATAATTAATTCTCGAAGTGGGCGGTAGACAAAATAAGTTTGAGAACCTCTGGTCTAACGTTTCTGGCAGATGCTAGACGGGTTGGCTCATCCACATCCAGCCCTCTCTCTCTCTGTCCACTTCATCTCTCAGTCCAGGAATGGACAGAAAGCCTATTCCAGGAGACTGGGAGAGTAGATCTGCCATGTAGTAGACACCACGACTGACTCACAGTCTCATACTGATGCTGGTTGGCTCACAGATTAGAAAGGAGTTTTCTTGGCTCAAAATTGGGTTTAAAAGGAGGATATATCACCTGGTAATGTCCCCTGAAAGTCCCCACATATTTTCTGCACAAAATGTCCAATACCGCTATCCTCTCAGGGTCTCTGCCACTCATTGGGATTGTTTTTGAATTGTGAATTATGTCAGTGGCATATAGGACCTTCTCATTACATTTTCCAAATTTCCTGGCGCTGGCCCAGAAGCCAGCATAAGGAATCATTTACAAACCTCTGTCCCTACCCTTCTCCCCTCTTCACAAACTTTCCCTTCCATAATAAGGCCACATTCCCACGGAGTAACGCGCCGCTTATTTAGACACGTAAACACGTGTCAGAGTGAGGCGCTTCAAAACGGATCCCATTGACTTCAATGAGTGCCGGCTTACGCGCGCTACACATTGAAATCAATGGGTTATAAAGCCTCCCATTGATTTCAATGTGTAGCGCGCATAAGCCGGTACCCATTGAAGTCAATGGGATCTGTTTTGAAGTGCCTCACTCTGACATATGTTTACGTGTCAGAATGAGCGGCGCGTTACTCCGTGGGAAGGGGGCTTTAGGGTATTTGTGGACTAATAATGTGGTCTCAGATGTTTTTTATTTTTGTATTTTCGTTTTTTGCTCCCTGTATTCCTAAAACCATAACTTTCTAATTTTCCCGTTTACATAGTGATATGAAGGCTTGTTTTTTGTGTGACAAGTTGTACATCAAAATGGTTCCGATGACTATTCTGTACAATGCATTAGGAAAAAATTCTGAATGTAATTGAAGAAAAATAATTGAGTACTGCCATTTTCTTAGGGGCTTTTTTTTTTATACGGCTTCCACTGTGCGGTAAATTACTATGTTAGTTATATTTTCTCAGGTTGGTACGCTCATCGTGATACCAAATGTTTTAATAACAACGTAATGGTTTTTGAAGGTTTTGAAGAAAAATTTCTTTGAATCACCGTATTTTGACACTTGTAACTTTTTTACATTTCTGAGTACAGAGCTGTGTGTGGCGTGTCTTTTGCAGGGCAACATGTAATTTTTATTGATACCATTTTGGACATTTATGATGTTATACCGTATATACTCGAGTATAAGCCGAGTTTTTCAGCACAGTTTTTGTGGTGAAAAAGTGCTTTTCGCCATTATGGTAGCAGGCCAGGATAGCATACCCCGCTCCATCACACGCCGGGTGACGTGGCCACGTAAGCTCAGATCCGTACCCGGCGTGTGTCTGCTTCCTGGCTTTTAATGTACAGCTGTAGCTGCTGTGGGCCTCGGCACCCGCCCCGGTGTCTGGATGCCGGGTCTGTAAATGTAATGGCGCCGCTCTACAGAGTGGTCACCAAAGAAACCGGCACCTCCACTGTAATGCTTACAGCAGAGATGCTGAAGCCTATGCATGCGATCTCTGATTGTAAGCATAAGCTTCAGCATCTCCGCTGTAAGCGTTACAGCGGAGGTGCACTCCAGAAATGTCCTCCCCCCTTCGGCCTGCCCCATACCTTTAAAGTTGCAGGCCGGGTCCTGCGCAGCGAGCTCGCAGGAATAGACCTGTTCTGACGACAGCCGGGAGCCTACTGAAGGCTCCCAGGCCTGTCATCGCTATATTACTATTACGGCTGGTCTATGACCAGCCGTAATAGTAATGTAGAGAATGTCCCATAGACAGCAATACACTTGTATTGCCATCTATGGGACTTGCAATCAAATGACTGCAGGTTCAAGTCCCCCAGGGGGGGCTAAAAAAATAGTAAAAAAAAAGTTTAAAAAAAAATATAATAAAAAATAAAATAAATAAAAGTTCTAAATCACTCCTTTCCCTAGAATACATATAAGGGCGGGTTCACAGCACCTGATCTCAGTTATGCAGGTTTCCGTTTTCTGTCGGCAGAAGACAGAATCCGACATTCAGTGTCTGTCGGTGAGCGTCTTCTGCTGCCCATGGCGAAACCGTTTTTTTTTTTTTTTTTTTTTTCTTTTTTACTGGAGACAAAGTCCTGCATGTCCGACTAAAAACAAAAAAATGGTTTCGCTGCAGAGAGCAGAAGACTCTCACCGGCGGACACTTTTCAAACCCATGAATGTTTCTCGGGCAGGAAACGGAAACCTGCATAACGGAGATTGGGCGCTGGTGTGAACCTACCCTCAAAGTAGAAAATGACTGTGAAACACATACACATTAGGTATCCCTGTGTCTGAAAGCGCCTGGTCTACTGAATATAGGGGTACCTGCAGTGCTTCTATTCCGTCGGGAAGGGGTTAATAGGAGCACTGCAGATACCCTATATTCAGCCAGGCTGAATTCCAAGTGGGGGTAAAAAAAAAAGACAGTCCTCAAGCTCAGGGAAGGGGCAGACAGACAACCAAAACACCCCCTCCCCTTCCCCAGCATCTACTGCACCCAAGAACTCGGCCATTTTAATTTTTGAAATTTTCCAGTAGCTGTTGCATTCCCCCCTCGGCTTATACTCGAGTCAATAAGTTTTCCCAATTTTTTTGTGGTAAAATTAGGGGGGGGTCGGCTTATATTCTGTTCGGCTTATACTCGAGTATATACGGTAATCACTTTTTATTCCATTTTTTATTGGGAGGGAAATGACTGAAAAAAAATGCCAATTTTAATAGTTTGGACATTTTTGGATTTAAGAATAACTTATGTGTCATCTGTGATCAAAGGCAATGCTACTGGGTCCCTGCTATGTAAAACAACACAGATCCAGCAGCTAGTGTGACCAGTCTGCTTCAGAGATGCGGTATTTCATCATATTTCATGTATGTGCGTCCTGAGGCACGTAGGGGTTAAGGCCCTATAACAATGTTCAGTTATCAAACATCTATCACACTAACATCAGTAGATTTAAAGGGTTAATCCCACCACAGTCAATTATGGCCGAGATGGCAATAGGTGTCCATAAGTCCTGACCACCGGGGTGGGACATAAGGAAATAATGCAATGGTGCTGTTTCCATAGCTCACATTCACTTCTAATGGATTTACAGAAACAGCATAGAACACACTGGGGAACAGTGTCCGCGAGTCCTGGCTTAGTGGTTGGGACTTGCAGGTAGCTATTCCCTTCTCAGGTGTGATTATAATAGAAATCCCATAAACATTGTATGTCAGAAAATACGTGGATATGAAGTTGTTCACCAGTTTGAAGTTATAACAGGCTACTCTTTTCTGAGAAGGTTTTTCATAAGACATTGGAGGGTGTATGTAAGATTTTGTTTATTATTTAGCCAGAAGAGCATTTGTGTGGCCGGGTGCTGTTCTAATGTAGGCAATTTGCTTTCGAGTTCTTCACAAAAGTGTTGATGAGGTTGTAGTTCGGGCTGTTTATGGGCCAGTCAGCATCTTCCTCACTGAACTCACCCAACCATGGTTTTTTGGCACTTGCTGTGTCCACTGGGGCAGTAATAGAAAAAGTCTGTATTTGGTTATTTCTGTATTTCCAATTTACCTTAATGGAGACAGAAAGCAAATGTCCATGGATTGGAAGGTGTGAACTTGGGATGGAATTAAGGACCACATCTAAGACTCCTACAATGTATTGGGTTGACCACGTTTATTCTGTTAAGGATGGTGAAGATACATAAAAAGACGCAGATACACAGCAATTTTTTTTTTTTTTTTTTTTTTTTTTTTTTATTGACTTCATTTAAGGTGTGATTAGTATAAGTCTGGCTTAGAAGTCAGTGCAATAAATGTCTAGAGTAGAGCTGTTCACTTCCAGCGGCGAATTCTCCTCCAGAGCCTGTGCAAGGTCTCCCTCACCATTCTGCCAAATGTTCTGCAATGAGAAATTATACAATATATTAGATATTATTCTTATATGTAAATGGGGCACATGCAGTGGGATTGTCTTGATGAGAACAACAGCTTTAGGGTGCCTTCACACGGAGTATACGCTCACTGATTCTGAACGTGTAACACGTTCCGAATCAACGGCATTAAAACAGATCCCATTGCTTTCTACGCGCGTATCAAATTGAAAGCAATAGGGAAAAAAGCAGCCCATTCATTTCTATGGGGAGCGCACGTATGCCGGCTCCCATAGAAGGCAATGGGATCTATTTTAACGCCGCTGATTCGTAACGTGTTACACATTCAGAATCAGTGAGCGTTTACTCCGTGTGAAGGGGCCCTTAGATTTGCCCTGTAGACCCATCAGTAGACTATGATGGCAGCCACTGAATAGACTCCGCACTACACTTTGCTGACAGCTTCACAGGAGAGAACATTAAAAAGCCCCCGCCCCCCTCAGTTACACTGACTTACCTGCGATGTCTTACTACAGGTTCTTGAATTGGTTTTATCACCTGCCATCTGTCATTGGCATATGTCATTCCGCAGAACAGGTTTCGATCTTTTTCGACCATTGGTGGTTTCTTGGCTTCAGTCGAGGACAGGAGATTGTCTATTTTGTTAGACGTTATCGCTGGGGGCTGTGGAGAGAAGATATGAGAACCAGGGTTCATAAAGGAGGAATACAGTGAGCTGTACTACTACTACCATCATCTCCGCATCATATACTTACAATTTCTAGTCGTACTGATGGATGAGCTCTAGCTCCCTCTATATCAGTCCAGTTAATGACTTTGAAGAATGGATGATTCCGGACTGTATGCATAAGTACCTGCCGCCAAAACGGAGACTTGCTTAATAGCTGTAAAAATACAAATAAGATACCAAATGTTAAGTCAAACTCTACTGTACAATATGATGAAGTTTACTGTGGTCTAAATCTGGGCTGTGGTATTCTGCAATAACACACCAGCAATGGAGCATAAAGGATAAATACATATATACTCACCCAGTCTATCAGGTCTTTGGCTTGCAGGTCAAATCCTGTAGGATAGGTGGGATGATCCAGGATCAGAGAGTTTGCGATCTTTTCACATGACCAACCAGCATAGAATGGATATTTGCCAGTGGCCATTTGATAAAACATCACACCAGCCGAAAACCAGTCCACTGCCGCGTTGTAGGGCTTTTCTTCAAGAATCTGTGGAAACATCCGGGAGACAATAAAAGTTAGAAATCTGTTCAGACCACCAGAAGTCATGGAGATGTCCAGACCTGTACACGGTGATAACTCAGTAACGTAGATGATTCCTCACCTCAGGTGCCACGTATCTAAGAGTTCCAGCAAATCCTGAGATCTTTGTGTCCCCAAATATGTTCATCACGGCAAGGCCAAAATCAGCGATTTTCAAGTGGCCAGCGCTGTCCAATAGGATGTTTTCTGGTTTTATGTCTCTGTTAAAGGAAAGAGTTTATTAAATACTGTAACATATTTATCATCTTAGCTGAGCTGGTACATCTTGTAATGTTATCTACAGAAGGCATTAGGATGAAGGGTATGAGTATGGGGGCTGTCAGGGGGTATATATATATATATATATATATATATATATATATATATATATATATATATATACCAGGTCTGCACAGAAGAAAACTTGCTTCACTTACCTGTGTATGATGCCTCTGGTGTACAGATACTGCAGCCCACAGATAATCTCTGCTGCAAACAATCTGACAAAGAAAAGAAAAAACATCAACATCTAAAATGTCATCCACCAAATGAAGAGATGGAACGTGACATATAGCTGGATGTCTCTTGACAACCATCGTCTATATCTAATATATCCATGTCTTGTCTTACCTGGTGATTGGAACAGAGAATGGGGCGTTGGCTCTCATGAGGTCACTTAGGTCTCCTCCACTGACATATTCCATCACAAAGAAGACGTAGTCCTGTGGTAAAGACACAGCAGAAGACAGGGGTTATTATCATATTATCATTGTAAATCAGACATATCCTCCTCTGGGCCTGTGCACCTGTCTGAAATCTACACCAGCTTGTATCTGGGATAGGTTTCAGGTATTATTTATAGCAGAAAGCTGGGGTAGATGAGAATACACCTGGAGAGGCCGATGTCTCTGCCCACAGCTTGTTCTTACCATGTCTACTACCCCTAATAACGTGGCGAGGGCAGTGCGAAAACAAAACTTACACCAATGTTTAACACAAGAGAAATGTAAAAAGTTGCAAACCCAAGGCTTACACCTGTTCTACAGTAGAAAAGTGGCCAAGATCCTTAATGCATCTGTCCCATTGTGCACATAGGGATATTCTTGGTGTAGAATTCATGGAAGACTCTAACCTGCTGGATTATAGGACTCTTACCTGAGTGTGGAAGATGGCATGAGCATGGGTAAATAGCGGGCTCTTGCTAGTCATCTCCAGGACCTGACGCTCAATCAGGACGTTTTCTCTGAATTCCTGAAGTAGGCCCCTCTTCTTCACCAGCTTTATTGCCAGTTGTTCCTGGCAGCTGGGATGTGTGGCCAACATGACCTGGAAGAAACAAAGCATTAGATCTGGAGGAAAGGCCTGTCCTGCCATGACATGTGATGAAGAGACATGAAGCGATTTCACATCACATATGAGGGAGGCGTCATAATAATTCTTAATACTTACTTTGCCAAAACCGCCCTGTCCAATCACATTATGGAAGGTGAAGCTTTCCAGCCCAGTCACAATGATGGGGGATTCTGCTGGGGTTGTCCCTGGTGGAGAGAGAGAGGAGACATAAGAGTTAGTGGAGGAGAATTTATCAAAAGGGAACGTTTTAGGTTCATTTATTGGAGTTTGTGTTTCTTTAAATTTATTAAATGCTACTTGTTGTTTTACATTATTTGCTGTATATTGAAGTGTAAGACTGTGTTCACACTACCGCCGCTGTCCGCCCTGGTGTTTCCATCATAAACCCCGGGGAAACTGGATGGTTTGCCAGTGGTCAACTTTAAAGACCCATTCAAATGAACCGCCGGCAAGCCGTCCCCTGTCCAGTTTCCCCGGAGTTTACAACGGAAATCCCAGGGTGAACAGCGGCGCTAGTGTGAACCCAGCCTAAGACTTCTGTCCTAAAGTGAGTGTTACTCCAACTGTCAGTATCAGCCATTGGAGTCAGATTGTGACAATTATTGATAAGATTGTGACAATAAGCTCAAGAAGTTGAAAATCTCTTGTTTTGCTCCTTTTTAAAGCCAGAATCCTAGAGTGCAGGGCTCGATATATTTCCCCCAATATTCCTGTATTTGACCTCCAATAGTAATTTCAATATGGAGGCGACATCTTTATGTCATACATTTTCTCAATTCCCTGCACACTGTTAATGACTAATACAGAATATTGAAAATAAAAACTTTATTCGTTGCCTATAACAGCCAACCACCTTACAACTTCATAAAACTGACTGTGATTGGTTGCTAGAGACAACAAGGACCATTGTTCTTAGGGCTAGTTCCCACGGAGTTCCGCGTGTACACATTCCGTCACGGCATTCTGCACCGGATGAGGCCCAAATGAATGGGCTGGAGCCTCGCGCCGCGGACGCCGCAACTGATTCAGCCTCGAAATCTGCGGCAAGATAGGGCAGCTCGCTTCTTTTTTCTGCTCCTAGCTAGCGGAAAAAACAATCGAGCGTCTCCCATTGCAGTAAATGGGAGCCATTTTTGGCAGCAGATTTTGAGACGGATTCTGTCAAAAACCGCTACCAAAACACTCTGTGTGAACTAGCCCTTAGACAGATTTGATGAATCTCCCTCCAAAACACCTTGGTGCAAATTTAGCAAACTATAGCAATGGAAAAACTTTGTTGCCCATAGTAGCCAATCACAGCACAGCTTGTATTTTATGGAAATAGTTTAGGAAATGAAAACTGACTTCTGATTGGTTGCTATGGGCAATGAGGGCAAATTTATCCAGACAGCTTTATATGCCTGCTTAGTTATGGTCATTAGTGGGACCTCCAAAGATGGACAATCCCAACAATGACGACTTTGAGATTATTGGGGCAGATTTATTAAACTGTCTAAAATAATAATAAATAAATAGTATTAACTGCCCATAGTAAACCAATCACAACGCAACTTTCATTTCTTACAAACAGAATACAATCTTAGATCTGCGCTGACCTGGCAGTTGCCCCATGTTAGTATTTGGGGACTTGCTGGATCCATCTTCAGTGTTTCCTTCCATCTCTTCTCTAGTCCTCTTTGTAGGACTAGTCTCCTGTATAGGACTTCCAGGTCTTTTGGAAGCCGCAGTAATTTTTTTGCTAGCGAGAAGTTTTGATGTTTTAGCTGTTCCTCGCTTTCTTGGCGCCTCATTTCTCTCCTCCCTTTTTCTTTTCTGCGGGGGAACTGGAGAAATCGGCGCGTTCAGCTCCATAGGTGTCATATTGGGCTGAGGACAGGCCTGTCTACCTGTAGCAGGTTCCATTTCTATGTATGATGATACAAGAAACTCACAGGCTTGTCTTCTGAACAATTGAAGTTTTGAGTCTGAAAGAACTTTGGTAGAGCACCAAAAAATACGCCTTCACCGGGTAAGGGATGAAGAAGTTCTGACGGAACTCAGAATGTTTAGTTCTTAAGTCAACTACTGTATGACATCACAATGGGTATTGTGACATCATCACATTCCATAGTCACATGACCTCACATTCTATATGCAAATTATACAAAGCAGAACAAGACAACCATGAATATTACAACTGTGGTCACTGGACCTAATGTACATAAATTCTGACTTTGTGCCCTAGAGCAACCAATCAGAGCTAAGCTTTCATGTATTCAGTAGTTGTGAGAAGATGGTAGCTGTGCTGTGATTGGTTGCTCTGCTAACATAAACGTTTTCTGTCAGATGATACATGGGACCGTAGCGTTTGCACATAAGACACATCTCACATACAGGCCGCTTACACATTTGACACACGATGCACAAACGCTTGTTCACTGACTGGGCACCATGTGTGGCAAGTTTACTGTAGGAAGTATATGCCAGAAAACTGGTGTAGAAGTGGGGCATCTTTACTGCACAGACCTGACTTGTGGCAAAGATCTAAGGCTACTTTGTCCCTTTTCTTCTCCCCTTTCCACTTTCTACAGTGGGCAGTGAGGGGCAAGAGTCAAGGTGGGCCAGGATGAGGACACCTTGGGCTGTCAGATTCCCGATACCTGTATATTACTTAGAGCTGAAATCTATACCATTCCCTGCCCTATGGCTGGAGCTTCTTATTCTGGTGCATCTTGTGTCGGAGAGAATTAAGAAAGGCTTTGGAAATGCCAGTAATAATAAATGATTCCCTGTATGTCTAATATATGTAGATATAATTGTTACATACCACTCACATATAAGATGTATTACACACTGCACTCACAATAGTCACATACAGCACATATCATTCGTATTTTACATGCATACAGCATATATCTCTCACATATTATAACCATACTGCGTACATCGCTCACAAGTCACATGCATACTGCACACGTCACTCAAATATTACATGTTTTTTCATGTTACATCCATGTCTCTAACATGTTGCATGTATGCAGTACACTAGATATTTTCATTGTTAACACTATACACATCACTCATACAACATCACGACATACAAACAACACACAGGGACAATATTACTGCATACAGTTAGGGCCAGAAATATTTGGACAGTGACACAATTTTCGCGAGTTGGGCTCTGCATGCCACCACATTGGTTTTGAAATGAAACCTCTACAACAGAATTCAAGTGCAGATTGTAACGTTTAATTTGAAGGGTTGAACAAAAATATCTGATAGAAAATGTAGGAATTGTACACATTTCTTTACAAACACTCCACATTTTAGGAGCTCAAAAGTAATTGGACAAATAAACATAACCCAAACAAAATATTTTTTTTTTCAATATTTTGTTGCGAATCCTTTGGAGGCAATCACTGCCTTAAGTCTGGAACCCATGGACATCACCAAATGCTGGGTTTCCTCCTTCTTAATGCTTTGTCAGGCCTTTACAGCCGCAGCCTTCAGGTCTTGCTTGTTTGTGGGTCTTTCCGCCTTAAGTCTGGATTTGAGCAAGTGAAATGCATGCTCAATTGGGTTAAGATCTGGTGATTGACTTGGCCATTGCAGAATGTTCCACTTTTTTGCACTCATGAACTCCTGGGTAGCTTTGGCTGTATGCTTGGGGTCATTGTCCATCTGTACTATGAAGCGCCGTCCGATCAACTTGGCAGCATTTGGCTGAATCTGGGCTGAAAGTATATCCCAGTACACTTCAGAATTCATCCGGCTACTCTTGTCTGCTGTTATGTCATCAATAAACACAAGTGACCCAGTGCCATTGAAAGCCATGCATGCCCATGCCATCACGTTGCCTCCACCATGTTTTACAGAGGATGTGGTGTGCCTTGGATCATGTGCTGTTCCCTTTCTTCTCCAAACTTTTTTCTTCCCATCATTCTGGTACAGGTTGATCTTTGTCTCATCTGTCCATAGAATACTTTTCCAGAACTGAGCTGGCTTCTTGAGGTGTTTTTCAGCAAATTTAACTCTGGCCTGTCTATTTTTGGAATTGATGAATGGTTTGCATCTAGATGTGAACCCTTTGTATTTACTTTCATGGAGTCTTCTCTTTACTGTTGACTTAGAAACAGATACACCTACTTCACTGAGAGTGTTCTGGACTTCAGTTGATGTTGTGAACGGGTTCTTCTTAACCAAAGAAAGTATGCGGCGATCATCCACCACTGTTGTCGTCCGTGGACGCCCAGGCCTTTTTGAGTTCCCAAGCTCACCAGTCAATTCTTTTTTTCTTAGAATGTACCCGACTGTTGATTTTGCTACTCCAAGCATGTCTGCTATCTCTCTGATGGATTTTTTCTTTTTTTTCAGCCTCAGGATGTTCTGCTTCACCTCAATTGAGAGTTCCTGTGACCGCATGTTGTCTGGTCACAGCAACAGCTTCCAAATGCAAAACCACACACCTGGAATCAATCCCAGACCTTTTAACTACTTCATTGATTACAGGTTTACGAGGGAGATGCCTTCAGAGTTAATTGCAGCCCTTAGAGTCCATTGTCCAATTACTTTTGGTCCCTTGAAAAAGAGGAGGCTATGCATTACAGAGCTATGATTCCTAAACCCTTTCTCCGATTTGGATGTGGAAACTCTCATATTGCAGCTGGGAGTGTGCACTTTCAGCCCATATTATATATATAATTGTATTTCTGAACATGTTTTAGTAAACAGCTAAAATAACAAAACTTGTGTCACTGTCCAAATATTTCTGGCCCTAACTGTATGACGTGTAGATCATGTATAAATTTAACAACGATACAAAAAATCATGACCACAGAAATATAAAATAAATTCACATTTATTAAATACATCAATTCATAAAAACAAGATTTAGCTGTAGACAAGGGAAATACATAAGGAAAAAATACTACAGTGACCAGATAGGGAGCAAGGGGCGAAAAACTCACAATGCAATTGGAAAGACATCATAACACACATGTAATAATAACCAGGCACCAATATAGTGTAAAGTCCGTAATATAAATAAGTAGCACGATGCTTGGAGAAAACTGTACAGCATATAAGGTGCTGAATGCTATAAAACAGAAAGAAAAACAATCCAATGCAAGAATATAGTAAGGCTCCCAATGCTGGCTCAGCTGGTCACTCACAGATCCCCGACATGTGTTTCGCCATAAGACTTCGTATGGGGGTGTGACATGACATGACATGCACCTTCTAAATCCATCACATGGATCCCTTTCTCTCAGTGTAATAAACTTGTCTGCTCTCCATCTTGGCTGAATGGGATCCAATACCTTGTGTAGAAATTTTTGATTAATAATGTAATTTAGAAAGTAGGAGGGGGGAGGGTGTTTAGATTAGGTGTAAGCAAGTTTTATTGAATTTTTATATGAATCAAAACAAATGCAATACGTAGAACACAGGTAAAGGTGTAACCAACATTATTAGCAGGTGCATTGAAGGATGTACTAGTCCAAAAAGAAACGTTTCAAGGGAAGAACGGGGATGAGAAAGAGATAAAGGAGAAACAAAAAGACACCAGAGGGGCATAGACAACAAGGGAAGAGACGGAAGGAGGGTGGGGGGGGAACCACCAAGGCAGTGGGAGGGAAACTGGGGGGAGGGTGTTTAGATTAGTGTAGGGTTTAGGGGTTATCCGTGACAACCCCTTAAAGACCTTGGTGGACATCATAGCACCCAGATCTCACCAATCAAAATTTCTACATGTGACTAAAGTTTTTGAAAGTGCAAATGCAATTACTATGGAAGTTTTAGAATTTGACCATACAATTCATCGGTGTTGATAATCTGGTTAGCTTTAACCCATTAAAGACCATCTAAAAGTGCTTTATGGACCTGGCCTCATGTTTCAAAACTGACTTGTGTCACTTTATGTGGCAATAACTTTGAGACTAATTAACCTACACAAGTGATTTTGGGATTGGTTCTTCATGACATTTTGCCCTTCATGTTAGTGGTAAACATTGAACTATATTTTTGTATTTATAATAAAACAATAGGAAATTTGATGGAAGTTTGGAGAAAAAAAAATCTCAATTTTCAAAGTGTGAACTGCTCTACTTTTCAAACAGTCATACCCCCCAAATACATCAATAAATATTATCTACCATATCTGCTTTATATTAGCATCACCTTTTAATTGTTCTTTAATTTATTTTGGATGTGTTGGGAGTTACAAAGCTTACAAGTGTAGATGTAATTTTCCAGATTATCAAGAAAATGTCCTAAACCCATTTGTTTGCGACCACTTCAGTTCTGAAGGGGATTATAAAGGCCTCTGTATTAGAAACCTCCTAGAAATCACCACATTTTCAAAACTGCACTGTTTGTGTACCATGTCTCATTTGCAGAGTCCCTAGAGTACGAACACAATTGAAAACCTTCAAAACTGAGACCATTTTGGAAACTACAACCCTTGTAGAGATCATCAAGGTGTATAGAGAGCAATTTGACCCCACAGTTGTTTCACAGATTTTATTACCATTGGGACGTCTAAATTAAAAACTTACTAAAGTGTCACTTTATCCCCAAAGTTTTCATTTTTACAAGGAGAAAAAGCACTCTAAAGTTTGTTAACCCCTTAGTGTTCTTTGACGTACTATTACCTCATGGGCGCTAGGTACCATGTACGCACCATGAGGTAATAGTACGTCATGGCGATTCCGCCCGCTCACTAGCTGAGCGGGTGGAATCAGAACCGGGTGAGTACTGTTACCGACAGCTCTCACCCTTTTCCATAACCTTCGGTCAGTGCTTTCACCGATCGAAGGTTTTAACCCCTTGATTGCCTTGATCAAACATGATCACGGCAAACAAGCGGTTCCGCGTTTCCCCCCCCCCCTCCCCCGGCATCCCCCCGCGGTGAGATCGGGGGGTGCCGGTATCTGTGATCCCAGGCTATCCGGAGCCCCCACTTACCTTGTTCATCCTGCTGGGGTCTTCTGGAAGTGAGCTGTGCCGTCCGCACAGCTCACTTCCTGTTTGCAGAGTGAGACACATGCAGCCCCAAAAATCCCTTTTTCCTATAGAAAATGAATTATATAAAAAAAACTAATAATTAATCAAAACAATGCATATTTGGTATTGTCGCGTCCGTGTACAACAAAACTGAAACAATATTTAACGTATACGGTGAACATCGGGAAAAGAAAACGGAAAAATCCCACCAGAAGTAGTGATTTTTCGCCATCTCACTTTACAAAACGTGCTATAAAAAGTGATCAAAAAGTAATTTGTACCCCAAAACAGTATCAATAAAAAGCACAGGTTGTCCCGCAAAAAAATAAGCCCTCAACTAACACTTATCAACCGAAAAAGAAAAAAATGTTACGCTTCTCAGGAGATGGCGATGCAAAAATCATTGATTTATGTCCCCAAATATGTTTTTATTCTGCAGAATTAGTATTGTATAAAAAAAAAAATATATAAATGAGGGGGCCACACGGTGGCTCAGTGGTTAGCACTGCAGCCCTTCAGCGCTGGGGTCCTGGTGTTCAAATCCCACCAAGGGCAAAAAACCATCTTCAAGGAGTTTGTATGTTCTCCCCGTGTTTGCATGGATTTCCATCCCATATTCCAAAAAAAGACATACTGATAGGGAAAAAAATGTACATTGTGAGCGCTATGTGGGCTCAAAATCTACATAAAAAAAATAAATATATATATATATAAATGAGGTATCGCCTTAATCGTACCGACCCGCAGAATAAAGGTCACATGTTGCTTATACTGTACGCTACATGGCAAAAAATGTAAAAGGTAAAACACAATACCAGAATTGATTTTTTTTTTTTTTTTTTTAAATCCAGCAAAATCCTGGTACCTTACAGGCTCTACAAACATGACATGGCGTTCAGATACCAAACATCTGAATCTGTGCTCCAAAAGCCACATAGCGCTCCTTTCCTTCTGTGCTGTGCGCCCAAACTGCAGTTTATGGCACATGTATGACACTGGTGTACCCGGGATAATGGACGTAATGTCATATGTGGGTATAAACTGATACTACGGCACAGCCAGAAACAAAAGGGAAGAAGGGTTATATGGTTTTTGGAGCACAGACTTAGACGGTTTGGTTTTTCGATGCCATGACACTTTTGCAGAGACCCTAAAATTGCCCCTACAAAATGGGGTCACTTCTTGGGGAATTCCAGTTTATTGGCACCTCCAGGGCTCTGCAAAACAACATGGACCCCAGGAAGTCCCTCTAAATCTGTACCCCAAAAGCTAAAAAGCGCAGTACTCCTTCCCTTCTGAGCCCTGCTGTGTGCCCAAGCAGCAGTTTATACCCACATATATAATTTTTTGCCCCTTCGGATGGCCCACTTAATAGTTTTAGGAGTGCAGGTCTCTGACAACACAAAGTGGGTGCAACGTATTGGGCACCGAAATGGCACATTTCTTTAAAAATTTAAATTTTCTATTTTTGGGAAGCATTTTTAGTCTCAAAATCATAATACCCCTTGATACATTCCTTGATGGGTGTAGTTTCTAAAATGGGGTCACCTTTGAGGGGTTTCCATTGTATTGATACTTTAGGGGCTCTGCAAATGCGACATGGCACCTCAAAACTATTCCAGCAACATCTGCCCACCAAAAGCCAAATAGCGCTCTTTCCATTCTGAGCCCCACCATGTACCCATACAGCAGATTATGGCCACATATGGGGTATTGCCATGTTCAGGAGAAATTGTGTAAAACTGTGGGGTACTTTTAATTCTTTAACTACTTGCAAACATTTAAAATATGGCGCTAAATGGACGATTTATTGGAAAAAAATAATTTTTCATTTTTACGTCCCAACTATTTTCTTTTTCCTTTTTTATGTAGATTGAGCTGCAGATCATCCGGGCTCACAACATTCTCTGCGAAATCAAATGGAAAACTATGATGAAGTTGGACCAGTCCATCCCAAAAAGGTACAAGTATAAAAATTATTAATGTTAATATCTTTGGCAATGTGAGTCTGGAGAGCTGGATGTCATTGCCAATTTACAGAATATGATGGAGATGTATCCTACTAATAGTATGTGTGTTTGGATGTTTGTGTGTTTGGATGTTTAGATGTTTGGATGTTTGTTCCTCAATCACGCAAAAATGGCTCAACCGATTTGGCTCAAATTTTCAAGAAACATAGTTCCTAGGCAGGATTGAACGATAGGCTACTTTTCGTCACAATTACAGACATACGTTTTTGCTAGAACCCCCACAAAAGCACAACTCATACCACCAGCTCTGCAATCCCACACCCCGGGGGTGGGTGCAAAGGGGTCGGGGGGGAGAGGGGGGTTGGAAAGGGGACGCAATGACACCTAGACGGGCGAACGGATTTGGCTGAAATTGCGCACATACATACCTTGGGTCCCGGATTGAACGATAGGCTTCATGGAATTCCCGTACACCACCGCAATTCACTCCCATGACCGGTGCTTTTCACTTTTGAATTCGCTGCACGACCTGGGACACTGTAGGACCTGGGATAACGTCATCCCAGCCCCATCAGCAGCTCACCTGGCTGGGTGCCGCTTCTCTATGTGGGCGGAGCTATCGGCCGGCGTCCACAAGAACATGGCGGCTCTCAGAGGTCCAGAGCGTCCTGAACCAGCGCCCGTACTCTGGGGCAGCGAGAAGTGCGTACGCTGCCCTACCTGTGTGGGCTTACCACAGGACCGCAGTGCTCTGCCGCAGCGTAACAGGGGGTCGCCTGCACCGCGGTCTGGAACGCCAGTTCGGCCTGCTGTCCCATGGCGGCTGCGGCCTCTGGACTCTGCATGTCCATCGGGGATGTCGCCGATGTCTGCTCAGGACAATCTACAGTGTCATTCGGCCGCAGGAGCAGGGTTGTGACGACAGGCGAGTTAGGGGACTTTGAGAAGGGAGAGGGGTGGGGTGTTGGGAGTGAGGAGGTTGCCGGTCCAGTGGGGGACGTGGGAATGGGGGAGCCTGGGCAGGTAAACCCGGGGTCCCCTGGAAGGGGGACAGGGACGCCACTGCGCCCACAGATGGAATGGGGGCACATGGCTTGCCGCGGGAGGGTGGCCCTCATAGGCACCCCTGTAACATCGGTGCACAGGGAGCCCGGGGTTTGGTGAGGCCGTGGGCACAGGTTGGTGGGGGGAAAGGTGACACAGCGTCTGTGGGGGGGGGGGGGGGAGGAAAGGGGTCACTGGGTAGGTAAGACAGGGAAGGGGGCATGGGATGGTGGGAAAATGGGCGCATGGGGTAGGTAACATGGGAGAAGGGGGGTTGGGGGGGATGGGACACGGGGCTAGGGGGGAAAAGGGGCACAGGGTAGGAGAAAGAAGCGAGCACATGAAGGAGTGGGTAGGAAAAAAGGGGGTTGAAGAGCGCCAGGGGGGAGATGAGGAAAAGGGAGCCGCTGTGGATACAAGGCAAAGGAAGAAGCCTGCGCGGCGCTACAGGTGGGTCAGGGTTCTGCGGACGAAGTCGCGGATACTGCTAGTGAATAATAATATCACAGTCATGAACCCAGGAGCACTATAGTTACACTCTTGGTATGTTCACATCTGTGTTCAGGGTTTCTACCTGTAGTTCCATCATTTTTCTGGCAAGAATAATGGCAGCATGCAGCACTAATCTTGCCATAAAAATGGCAGAAACCTAATGGACCCCTGGTGCATCGCTTTTCAAGTCAGTGGGCGCAGTGGCGCAAGTAATGTCTTGTAGTTCCGAGTGCAAACTGTTTTATGGGGCCCCCCCACCCCCTCCCTACAGTGAATTCTAGATAGTGACAGTTACAGATGCTGCAGCGATATCTCAGACACTTAAAAGAGATACAGATTTAGTACCCACAACTTCAGTAATCAATAATACGGTGAGTGAGCAGCGAAGCGCCTGGGTTGTGAACATTACCCAGACAGTACAACATGCTTCACAGTGGCCTACACCCAGTATAATATGTTCCACAGTCGCCCCACACATTATTAATTGCTTCACAGTGGCCCCCAAACAGTATCATATGCTTCATTATAGCCCCCACACAGCATCATATGCTCTGCAGTGACCCACACATTAATATATGCTCCGCAGTGGCCCCCACACAGTAATATATGCTCCGCAGTGGTCCCCACACAGTAATATATGCTCTGCAGTGGCCCCCACACAGTAATATATGCTCCGCAGTGGCCCCCACACAGTATTATATACTCCGCAGTAGACAGTACACAGTATTAAATGCTGTGCAGTAGCCACCACGCCTGTGATTGGGCCTCAGTGGTCATATGGGACGCAATGATGTCATTATGTGTGACCTCAGTCACCAGCGGGAAGTGCCCAGAGAGGATTCAGAGCCCAGGAGAATTGAGTATAAGTATGTATTTATTTTTAGTCACCTCCCCTGGGTTGACACCTATTGGAAAGGGGCCCGGTGATAGCCTGCCGTCCCCCTTTCCATTACCAAAATGTATAATAGTCAGGTAACCAGGCTTTACCCGACCTCTATCATGGTGGTCTGGGGCCCTGGCCATTTGTTTGAACATACATTCGGTCATAGCGGTCGTGAAGTGACGTCATTTAGCAGGATAAAAAGTTGCCTATGTTTTAATCGTGGTTCCAGTCTAGGCATGTGGCAAACCTGGCAGACCGTGTCCAGCCGTGAGTGCCTGGGAGCGTTTTGTGCTCTCCGCGGCAAAACCGTTTTATTTAAACCGGACACAAAGTCCTGCATGTCCGACTTTGTGTCCGGTTAAAACAAAACAAAAAAAAAACGGTTTGGCCGCGGAGAGCACAAAATGCTCCCCAGCGCTCACGGCCGGACACTTTTCAAACCTTCATTTGAATGGGTTTGAAAAATGCCTGCAAAACAGAGACCCCGGGCGCAGATATGAACAAGCTCTTACCTGTTGTCATAGAGCCCTGAATAGATTGAAATCTATAAGAAATCTGTGAAACCGGATGCCCCTCAGATGCAAAACAGCCATGAAAATTTTACTCCCATTGGTTATGTGAATCTAACAGCATTGACTGTTAAAAATGGTAAGGACTAGAGAAAAAACGCCAACTGTGCCAGAATCAGTGCAGGCTCCGTTCCCACGAGTGTTAGCGCTCAAAACAGATCCCATTCACTTCAATGTGTGCCGGCTTACAGGCGCTACATATTGAAATTAATGGGAGGCTTTTTAACCCATTGATTTCAATGTGTAGTGCACGTGAGCCTGCACACATTGAAGTGAATGGGATCTGTTTTGTGCGCTCACACTCTGACACGTGTATACGTCTCTGAATGCGCGGTGCGTTGCTCCATGGGAACGGAGCCTAAGGGCCACACAAAAAACTTCAACTGTGCCAGAATCAGTGGAGCATTGTCTATTATAGATGCAAATAACTGGAGATGGTGGAGGTGGTGAAAGGTTCCCTTTAAGGCTGAGACCACACGCTGCAGAAAAGCTGCTTTTTTTTGTTTTTTGTAGTAGATCTTGCTGCGTTTTTATGGAGCCAAAACCAAAAGTGGATTTAGCAAAATGGAAAAGTCTAAGGGTAAGTTCACACAGAGTATTTTGGTCCGGAAACTGAGGCGGATCAAAATACTCCATGTGACCTTTACCCTAAGTGTTTTCTTTATATTAGCCATTCGTTTACAAACCACTATGCCTAGAAAGTGCAGCAAAATTGCAGCTTTTTTTGTATCAGATTCTTGTGCGTTTTCTTGAGCCGAAGCCATGAGTAGATTGACCCGACGGTAGAAGTATTAGTATTAGGATTAGATATATTGCCATCTCCTTTTGTAGACACTCTTGACTTTGCTAATGCTCCATGTGGGATTACTCTACGGGTTTTCTGCCCCTTGTATACCTATATGAAAAATGCTTTTCTGCTGCTGATTTTTTCTGAAATGTGTGGATGTGATTAGCCAGAATCCCATCCATTTTGCGAGTACTGTAAAACCCAGCGTTTTTGCAACGTGGGGCTTCAAGGAGTTTTCCAGACTGAAAACAGATTGATGTGTTGGAGTGTTATTTTGTTTGTTTCTCAGGATTCCATAATTTTTTCCTCAGAATTGAGTGATTCCATCATTTATTCCCTGCGCTTGTTCTAAAAATCTACCTGTTACTGGCTACCACAATGATTTTTCTTGATTTCTTTTAGTGTTTCTTAAAGCCAGAAAGTTGCCATATGAAATGCCTTTAGTTTTTTTCCATGTCTGTGATCTATTTTTTTTTCTACAAGATTAACCCCTTCCCGACATGCGCCGTAATAGTACTCCATGCTCCAGGGCCGACGTCACGTTGGCATGACAGCCGGGAGCCTTTACAAGGCTCCCAGGCTTGTCTGCAAATTCTTTCTTTTGCAGGCTGGTCTATGCAGCCTGCAAAAGAAAGGATGATTTTTTGCAATGCATTAGCATTGTAGTGCATTGCATTAGTGATCAGACCCCCTGGGGTTCAACACCCCTAGGGGGGTCTAATAAATACAAAAAAAAATTAAAAACAAGTAAAAAAAAAAATATATATAAAAAGATATAACTCCCAATTTCTACAGTTTCAAACGCAAACTAAAGAGGCATCTTTTCAGACAGGCCTATCACAATGTCTAACGTAAACCCTTATCCCTCCTCTGTCTCCGCTCCCACACTTCCCCACATGGTATGATGTCATCTCATGCTAGCTCCATAGGTCCAAGCGCCATCCACATGTTAAAGGACACGACTGTCGACTGCTCATAAAGTCTTATGTTTATGCAATGACAGTCACCTCTATTACAAAAGTGTCTGACTTCTGCATAAGTAATACCGCCCCTGCTACCTCTTGTGTCACCCCCCTCTACCTTATAGATTGTAAGCTCTTGCGAGCAGGGCCCTCAGTCCCATTGTGTGAAATGATTTTCTTTGTAATGTATCTTTCTGTCTGGATTTGAATCCTACAAATTGTACAGTGCTGCGGAATATGTTGGCGCTATAGAAATAAAATTTATTATTATTATTAAAGTATTAAAAATTCAAATCACCCACCTTTCCCTAGAACACATATAAAAGTAGTTAAAAACTGTGAAACACATACATGTTAGGTATCCCCGTGTCTGAAATCGCCCGCTCTACAAATCTATAAAAATATTTTTCCTGTTCGGTAAACGCCGTAACGGGAAAAATAATCAAAAGTGCCAAACCGCCGTTTTTTTCACAGTTTTGATTCTGCTAAAAATTTGAAAAGTGATCAAAGCAATAACATTTCCCGCAAAATGGTAGAACTAAAAAGTACACCCGGCCCCGCAAAAAAAAGACGCCCTATGCATCCCCGTACACTGACGTATAAAAAAGTTATGGCTGTCGGAATATGGCGACTTTTAGAAAAAAAATTTTTTAACACAGTTTTGGATTTTTTTTAAGGGGTCAAAATTAGAGATGAGCGAGTACTGTTCGGATCAGCCGATCCGAACAGCACGCTCGCATAGAAATGAATGGATGTAGCCGGCACGTGGGGGGTTAAGCGGCCGGGCACCGTGAAAGCGGAAGTACCAGGTGCATCCATTCATTTCTATGGAGCATGCTGTTCGGATCGGCTGATCCGAACAGTACTCACTCATCTCTAGTCAAAATGTAAATAAAACCATATAAATTTGGTATCCCTGGAACCGTACCGAAACACAGAATACAGGGGACATGTCATTTTGGCTGCACAGTGAACGCCGTAAAACCGAAACCCGTAAGAAAGTCACAAATGCATTTTTTCTTCAAATCCACCACATTCTGAATTTATTTCCTGCTTCCCAGTAAATTATATAGAATAATTAGTGGTGGTATCATGAAGAAAAATTTGTCCCGCAAAAATTAAGACCTCATATGGCTCTGGGAGTGGAGAAATAAAAAAGTTACGGGGTTTAGAAGGAGGGGAGTCAAAAATGAAAAACGAAAATCAAAAAATGCCATTGGCGGGAAAGGGTTAAACAACTCAAGGAACATCCTCAGGGACTGGTGATTCCATCATTTTTATAATTCAAACAACTTGAGACACAAAACGTAAAAAATATATAGATAATTTTATTTATAAATATCACACAAGACAATACATAAGAAGACAAGGGAGACACATAGGGAAAAAGATAAATTTCCCCACTAGATAGCAGAGGAGTACCATAACCCTCCCACTGGTAAAAAACTGAGTATAACCCCAAATATTAAAGATAATACAAAGATACAGGAAAAAGTCACAAAAGAGGAATATAATCCCCAGTCAAAGCTAAATGCCTCGTATTACACACCAAACACAGGTAAGAGGACTTGAATACAAAAGTCCACAGACCATAATAGTATGACCAATAAAGATAGAAGGTGGTAAAAAAGTAAGAAAGTGTCCCAATTAGGGTCACCTTAATACATACCCGTAGGTGCCGACATATTTCCTGTGATCTAGAATATAGTAATAAAGAAAAAGACGGGGGGCTCAGTCTGAAACCGGTAGGACCATAGAAAACGCCTGGGTTTTTGTTTTTGGTTTTGATTCCATAATTTTTGCCAGGGGTTGTATTAATGACAGACATGATACAATTGTTTGTGTAATCAATTTAGGGTGAAATTAACTATATTCAGATTAAATCTGCTCCGACATTCGTATTAAAGATTTTATTTTGTAGATGAGATTATGTAAAGCGTGAAAATAGATGATTTGATTTGTTTACCAGCAGGTATGTTTTAGGCCAGGGCTCCATGTGACGCAAACGCCGCATAATAAAACATGGCATTTTACAGTCAGAGCAAAGTGGATGTGCATTCTAGTGAGTCCTATCCACACCTTGCAGAAAAATACACGTAGCGACCACACTGCCATTTCCAGAACCATTGCAGAGACCTCTGCAAACTTTGTGTGAAAGCACTGTGGGACGCTAAGGGGAGCCTTAATCTTAAAAAGCCTTTTCAGGCTGAGGCCCCACGTTACGGAAAAGCCAAAGCTAAAAATGGCTACAAGAGGAATGGGAAATATATAGGAAGTTCTTATACTTCTACCTTTTGCACAATCCACTCCTGGCTTTGGCTCAAAAAACCGCAACAAAATCTGCAACAAAAAAAAGCTGCGGTTCTGCAACGTGGGGCCTTAGCCTCAAAGAGTTTTGTAGTAATGTGTTTTTCTAAAAACGTAAAAAAAATTTTTAGCAGATCTTAAAAAATATATATAATTTGCTTTGTTTTCAGAATTTAACTTCATCCAATAAGAGCAGATTTTTTTTCAATCCACTTTTTCTTGAAAAAAATTAGTTTCTTTTGGTTTGTAATTGTTAATGTGTGCATGGTGTTAAAGATAAAACTATCCTATGTGTGTTTCTACCCTCGCAGAATGGTAGTTGTTATGGACTTGGCTTAGTATCTCAGGACGGTGCTGCTCTTAGTGTGAGATATATACAGAGAAAGATCCACCACACAAAAATTTGGATATTACCTAGTGTCAGACTAGCAGTATACAGGTCCTGTAATCTGACACTAGAGTGGGACCATGTATCTCAGAGGTGTGTTTCTGGTGGGACACTTATTGTAGTGCACCTCAGATAGCAAGAAGAAGGGAGGTCCTACTCTCCATATTGATGCATGTCCCTTATGATTACAGGTACAGTGATTAATTGCTGCAGCCATGTTGTTGTTATATTCTCATATTGTATTGTTCAGTATATGTTGATACAGTCACTGATGTTAGGAATGACTGAGAACTTGATGCTAATGTATAACTACTAGATAGTATGTAAGGACACTTATTGTAGTGCACCTCAGATAGCAAGAAGAAGGGAGGTCCTACTCTCCATATTGATGCATGTCCCTTATGATTACAGATAAAGTGAATAAAGAATATAAACCCCCCCAACCACACCAGTGTTAGTTCTTTAGGTGTGCAACATTAGTATGGCCCAGGCTACAGAAGAGCAGAGGACAGCAGAGAATCTCTCCTAGGTAAACACAACTTTAGGTAAAACGGGGAAATATTATCAAGGGCTTCATAGAAGTTTTGTGGCTTAAAAAAAACTGCATGTAGACACATGAACTCAGCACAGATCATGTGTTCTAGAAGCTACTAATGGACAGGTGTCACATGCAGCGCCACTCCTATACAAGTAATAGGAACAACAC
Organism: Leptodactylus fuscus; assembly: GCF_031893055.1. Lineage (NCBI taxonomy): Eukaryota > Metazoa > Chordata > Amphibia > Anura > Leptodactylidae > Leptodactylus > Leptodactylus fuscus. Next base: position 253,877,445 of record NC_134266.1, on the reverse strand, counting down.
AGCAGCCCCATTCACTGCATAGTAGGGATTCCAGTGAACTGCAGCGCTGCGCGTGTTCCCATCTACTAACAACTTCCAGCTGCTAGAACAGATGAAATAAAACCTATAAAACATAAAGTGCAATACAATATGACCATACTATGCAACAGCAACACCATGTAGAATACAGGTAACATTAAAACATGCAATAAAAAGGTTATACAAGGTCAGACAATGATCTAAAGAGAATGTTACTATCATAACCGTATAATACCACAGTATAAAATAACCGCAGTGCACTCTTTGATTCCCTTATATATAGATAGGTAATGTGTAAGGATATCTCATCCAGTAATTTCCTTCATTGTCTTTATGTAATACTTCTCTATTCTAAAGCTGGCCATACACTTGAGATTTTTACCTGCAGATGATTGGCAGATCCAGATTATTTTAGTAGCATCTCCTGATAATCTTATGTGTATGACCACCACAGACATCGGATTTTTGGCAAATGTTACTAGATTTAGCTAGATCTGCTAATGGTCTGCTCATAAATATTTTCACATGTTTTATTGTGTGATGTGTGACCTATACTATATCACGTCTTCCTATTATTTATGTCTCTAGAAGGATTAAGAAGAAACATTTCATCTATTTTTTTTTACATATTCTACTCCGTTGTACAATAAATTTTAGTGTTGAGATTGAGTTGTTTGTTGGTTTTGCAAAGAAATCTATCACTTACATAGAGATGACATGATTGTATACAATGTGCTGACTAAAAGCTCCTATAGGACTTGTTGAGTTTCTTCTTCTACATTATTTTCATTATTTTGTATTGCTGGAACAAGTTAATGAATTTTGCAGTGTTAATTGTGTATGGAAAAAGCGATTGTGCCCATTAACTGAATAGATCTAAACCTGTGACATCTCTAAAGCACAGGCAGCTGGGACGTACAGACCGTATGTCAGCTGTATTTCCCAGAGTGAACACTGTGCAGGGACCCGGATTTCCAGCATCAGATTCATCTATGATGCTATGAGACCATGATTGTCGGCCTTTTTGGTGACCACTGCTCCATCCATCTACCTTAATATGAGGCCTGGTTCACATCTACGTTCGGTATTCCGTTCAGGGAGTCTGCATGGGGACCCCCCGAACAGAATACCAAATGCATTGACAAGCGGTGAGCTTATGAAAGCACACGAACCCCATAGACTTCAATCGGGTCTGTGTGTTTTCCATGTGGTGAGGAAAGTAGTTCATGAAGTACTTTTCTATCTGCGTGACTTGTGCGGACACCACGTGGAAAACACACGGACCCCATTATAGTCTATGGGGTCTGTGTGCTATCACAAGCTCACCACTTGTCAATGAGTTTGGTTTTCTATTCGGGGGCTCCCCAAGCGGACTCGCCGACCAGAATAGCGAATGCAGATGTGAACCAGGCCTGAGTTTGAAAAACAGTTGACTATGCTTTTCTCTGCCATCTCCCCCCTCCCCTCCCCTCCCCTCCCCTGGTGCTGTCTGAACGCACAATATATTGTTACTGGCTTTAATTTAAGTCACAGAAATTGGACATCAGCAGAAATTACCCTTAACCCGGTGTGGGAAAGAAACAGGAAATAGATGGTTTAATATGGATAAAGGTTTTCTGGGGCGGTATTGAAGAGACAGATGCGGTATATTATATGTCACTGTAAATCGTCGGTGGTGTGGGCTCCAGGTTAACCTTGATGGTTTATCCCAGGGGTCCTCAAACTACTGCCCGCGGGCCACATGCGGCCCGCCAAGGACATTTATCCGGCCCGCCGCATGTGGCCCACGCGTCGTCACCTGGATCGCTCACTAGTATTGTCTGAGGCACAGATAATACTGTGTGTGGGAGGTCGTACTGAGAAGCATATAATCTTAATTTTTTTTAAACTATATTTCGGCCCTCCAGTGGTTTGAGGGACAGTGAACTGGCCCCCTGTTTGAAAAGTTTGAGGACCCCTGGTTTATCCAATATGGGACAGTTAGAAATTTCAATTTGACCATAAAAATGTATATAACCACCACAAAAAGTGGTCAGAGAATAACGATAATGTCCAATATACAGTGCCTACAAGTAGTATTCAACCCTCTGCCGATTTAGCAGGTGTGATAAGATGCAAATAAGTTAGAGCCTTCAAACAAGAGCAGGATTTATTAACAGATGCATAAATCTTACAAACCAAAAAGTTATGTTGCTCAGTTAAATTTTAATAAGTTTTAAACATAAAAGTGTGGGTCAATTATTATTCAACCCCTAGGTTTAATATTTTGTGGAATAACCCTTGTTTGCAATTACAGCTAATAATCGTCTTTTATAAGACCTGATCAGGCTGGCACAGGTCTCTGGAGTTATCTTGGCCCACTCCTCCATGCAGATCTTCTCCAAGTTATCTGGGTTCTTTGGGTGTCTCATGTGGACTTTAATCTTGAGCTCCTTCCACAAGTTTTCAATTGGGTTAAGGTCAGGAGACTAACTAGGCCACTGCAACACCTTGATTTTTTTCCCTCTTGAACCAGGCCTTGGTTTTCTTGGCTGTGTGCTTTGGGTCGTTGTCTTGTTGGAAGATGAAATGACGACCCATCTTAAGATCCTTGATGGAGGAGCGGAGGTTCTTGGCCAAAATCTCCAGGTAGGCTGTGCTATCCATCTTCCCATGGATGCGGACCAGATGGCCAGGCCCCTTGGCTGAGAAGCATCCCCACAGCATGATGCTGCCACCACCATGCATGACTGTAGGGATGGTATTCTTGGGGTCGTATGCAGTGCCATCCAGTCTCCAAACGTCACGTGTGTGGTTGGCACCAAAGATCTCGATCTTGGTCTCATAATATAATGAAGAAGATCCCACCACGAGACAAATATACTTTGTTTAGAATGCTTATTTATTTTTCAAAGGATTCAATAATGCTTGGTGAAATAAACGTTTTCGGCCTTATTCGGCCTTCATCAGACTCTACAAAGGTCAAATAAACAATAAAATAAAATTAAACAATCGATCAAAGTGAGTAATACACCATTGCATTATATTTCATACAGTGACATCTAACATGGAACAAACTGTTATAGCAAAATTTACAAAATATACAAAAGCATCACATTCGCAAGACATTGTATAGAGGAAAAAGACCAGGCTCGATGGCACAGGGAGTCATATTCAAGCCTATTGTGGAACATAGATGAAATAATAAATCGCCTTCCAGCCGTAGGTCCTTGGTCACATAAAGTATAGGATATATAGTAGGATATATGTAGAAAATGTCCCAACTGTACCAAGAGAGAATATAACAATCTACCGATTGTCTATATACCCCTATGGAGATAAAGAAATGAATAGAAAGTAAAATCACTGTGGGTACGTACCAACTTAAGCTTATGAGGTCGATCTTGGTCTCATCAGACCAGAGAACCTTGAACCAGTCTGTCTCAGAGTCCTCCAAGTGATCATGAGCAAACTGTAGACGAGCCTTGACATGACGCTTTGAAAGTAAAGGTACCTTACGGGCTCGTCTGGAACGGAGACCATTGCGATGGAGTACGTTACTTATGGTATTGACTGAAACCAATGTCCCCACTGCCATGAGATCTTCCCGGAGCTCCTTCCTTGTTGTCCTTGGGTTAGCCTTGACTCTTCGGACAAGCCTGGCCTCGGCACGGGAGGAAACTTTCAAAGGCTGTCCAGGCCGTAGAAGGCTAACAGTAGTTCCATAAGCCTGCCACTTTCGGATGATGCTCCCAACAGTGGAGACAGGTAGGCCCAACTCCTTGGAAAGGGTTTTGTACCCCTTGCCAGCCTTGTGACCCTCCACGATCTTGTCTCTGATGGCCTTGGAATGCTCCTTTGTCTTTCCCATGTTGACCATGTATGAGTGCTGTTCACAAGTTTGGGGAGGGTCTTAAATAGTCAGAAAAGGCTGGAAAAAGAGATAATTAATCCAAACATGTGAAGCTCATTGTTCTTTGTGCCTGAACTACTTCTTAATTCTTTAGGGGAACCAAACAGAATTCTGGTGGTTTAAGGGGTTGAATAATAAACGACCCTCTGAATAAACTTTTCACAATTAAAAAAAAAATTAAACAAAGAAATAACATTCTTTTTTGCTGCAGTGCATTTCACACTTCCAGGCTGATCTACAGTCCAAATGTCACAATGCCAAGTTAATTCCGAATGTGTAAACCTGCTAAATCTGCAGGGGGTTGAATACTACTTGTAGGCACTGTATATATATATATATATATATATATATATATATATATATATATATATATATAGTGGGGAATCGCTCAGGTAGATGCTTGTAGCAGTGCAGGAAACAGGGACACAGACACTGGATTGCACACAAGTTCAGGATTTATTCACATGTAATGCATACACTGCTACACAAAATCCTTCTCGGCTGAGAAAACTAACTTAGGAAACTTTTCCCTGACTATACAGGAGACTGGCTACCAGTCTCCCACCTTGGCAACAACAACGGGTGGCACAGTACCTGCTTTGGAGGTCCGGTCTGGACAGTTCAACTCCGTCTGTGTGGTGCCACACTGCTAGTCTTCACACTCAGACTGTTATAAGGGCCTGATTATTCAGCTGACCTCCCTGGTGTGAACCTTTACCATACACCCTTTAGCTGCTTGGCTGGAATATACTTGTCTTCCCAGACCACACCCTTCAATCTCTCACATACCCTCCCCTCAGTTCTGACCCCTCAGGGCAAACTCCAGACACTAAACAATAAGCCCGGGACAAGGCATCCACATTGCCTTGCAGTTTCCCGACTCTGTGCTTCACTGTGAACTTAAAATTCTGAAGTGACAAGAACCACCTAGTCACCCTGGCATTCTTGTCCTTGGTCCTGCTCATCCAAGTGAGGGGTGAGTGGTTAGTCACTAGGCGGAACTGCCTCCCTAGCAAGTAGTATCTCAGGGGCTCTAATGCCCATTTTATGGCAAGACACTCCTTCTCCACTATGCTGTAGTTCTTTTCTGCTGGCGTGAGTTTCCTGCTCAGGAAGGTGACCGGATGTTCTTCTCCATTCACTTCCTGAGACAGGACAGCTCCCAGCCCTACATCTGATGCGTCCATCTGGACCACAAACTCCCTTCTAAAGTTGGGCGTAATGAGGACAGGAGATCCACAAAGGGCCACCTTTAGTGCCTGAAAAGCACTTTCGGCCTGGTCATTCCACTGCACCATAACAGACTTCTTACCCTTTAGAAGGTCCGTCGGGAACAGATACCGTGGCAAAGTTGGGTATAAACTGCCTGTAATACCCAACTATGCCCAACTAGAAATTCTCTCATCCCTTGGTATCTCAGACCTGGCCCAGTCCTGAATCTCCTCATACCTCACACTCAGCGTCACCCACTCGCACACCACCTCCTCACCTCGCCCTCTCTTTGTAGGTGTCCCCCAGGGCTCCGTCCTAGGACCCCTCCTGTTCTCCATCTACACACTTGGCCTGGGCCAACTCATAGAATCTCATGGCTTTCAGTACCACTGCTATGCCGTTGACACCCAAATCTACATCTCTGTACCAGACATTACCTCCCTGCTGGCCAGAATTCCAGATTGTTTAGAGGCCGTAGCCTCCTTCCTCTCCTCCTGCTTTCTCAAACTCAGCATGGAGAATACAGAGTTTATCATCTTCAGCCCATCCTGTATGGCCCCTCCACCTGACCCATCTATCAAAGTTAATGGAACCACAATTACCCCTGTCCCACAGGCCCGATGCCTTGGGGTAACCCTGGACTCTGAACTATCCTTCAAGCCACATATTCAAGCCCTCAACACCTCCTGCCGCCTCCAGCTCAAGAACATCTACCAAATTCGCCCCTTCCTCACCCAGGAAACTACCAAGATGCTCGTCCAGGCCCTCATAATCTCCCGCCTAGACTACTGCAACACCCTTCTCCATGGACTCCCAGCTAACACCCTCGCCCCCCTCCAGTCCACCCTAAACTGCACTGCTCGCTTAATCCACCTCACTTCCCGATCTTTATCAGCTGCTCCCCTCCGCCAGTCCCTCCACTGGCTACCTATAGCCCAGCGAATTGAGTTCAAGCTACTAACGCTGACATACAAAGCCATCCACAACCTGTCCCCTCCATATATCTCTGAACTAATCTCCCGCTACCTGCCCACACGTAATCTCAGATCCTCCAATGACCTCCTACTCCGCTCTGCTCTCATCCGCTCCTCACACAACCGTCTCCAAGATTTCTCTCGTGCATCCCCCATACTCTGGAACTCCTTACCACGACACATAAGACTGACCCCCACAATCACAGGCTTCAAGAAGGCGCTGAAGACTCACCTATTCAGGAAGGCCTACAACCTCCAATAACACTATCACCGCACCGCCATCTGTACAGTCTCCCCCTCTCCTTCTGTCTCTACCCCCCTTCCCTCATAGATTGTAAGCCCTCGCGGGCAGGGCCCTCTACCCCACTGTGCCAGTCGGTCATTGTTAGTATCATATCTACCTGTATATTCTGTGTATTGTATGTAACCCCCAAATGTAAAGCACCATGGAATTAATGGTACTATATAAATTAATAATAATAATAATAATAATAACTTGTTTGGTCCTCCCCAAATAGCATGTCTCCTCCGTCCCCAAAGCACACTTTTTGGGTTTGGCAGTCAGGTCGGCTGCTCTCAAAGAATCCACTACCGCTTGAACCTTGGCCAAATGACTCTCCCAGTCATTGCTGAAAATGATGATGTCATCCAGATACTCTGAGGCATATTTTCTTTGAGGTTTCAACACTATGTCCATTAACCATTGGAATGTAGCTGGGGCCCCATGGAGCCTGAACGGTAACACGACATAGTGAAAAAGTCCCTCAGGGGTGATAAAGGCAGTCTTTTCTTTGGCGCTATCTGTCAGGGGTACCTGCTAATATCCCTTAATGAGATCAAGCGTAGAGAAGTACCGGGCTCCTCCCAGCCTCTCAATAAGTTCATCTACCCGAGGTATGGGGTAGGCGTCAAACTTAGACACCTCATTTAGTTTCCTGTAGTCATTGCAGAAACGCAATGTCCTATCTGGTTTGGGAACTAGAACAATGGGACTGGCCCATTCACTTTTGGACTCCTCAATGACTCTCAATTTCAGCATTTTCTGCACCTCCCCTGAAATGGCTAGTCGGCGAGCCTCGGGGACCCGGTACAGCCTCATCCATACTTTCACATGGGGCTCAATAACAATATCATGTTTAATTAGGCATGTACGCCTGGGTTGCTCAGAGAACACATCTGTATTCCTAACTACTATCTCTTTGCATTCCTATTGCTGGCTTTTTGTGAGTGTCTCTGATATTCCTACCCCTGCTGCTACCTCTGTAGTCCCAACTACAGCCTGTGGGGATTTCACGGGAGACAGTTTAGCTGGAGACCTTTCTGTAAGCAGACTCTCTCTGCTGTTTCAAACTCAGTCAGATAGGCCTCTACGTCGTCCTCTGACGTCATCTTGGTCAGTATTTTACGGACCTCTTTTCTGGCATCCCGCTCTGGCTTTGCTGGGTCGTCCTTTTGCTAAGCAGCCAGCAACATGGACATCTGCTTGGCCAAAAGACGGTTGGTCTCCTGTTGCACTGCATTAGCTTCTGCATTTCTCTGCTGCAACAGCCTGTTAGCCTCTTCATGTCTCTGCTGCTGATTAGCCAGTACCAGCTGTTTAACAATCTCTTCCATAGCTGTGGCTTTCTATTTCAGCTTGTGTATGTCTCACTGCACTCATGCCTGCATCCGAAGCACCATTTGTGGGGAATCGCTCAGGTAGATGCTTGTAGCAGTGCAGGAAACAGGGACACAGACACTGGATTGCACACAAGTTCAGGCTTTATTCACATGTAGCGCATACACTGCTTTTACAAAGCCACAGGATAAACAAAAAACAAACACCTTCCCGGCTGAGAAAACTAACTTAAACGTAAGGAGACTTTTCCCTGACTATACAGGAGACTGGCTACCAGTCTCCCACCTTGGCAACAACAACGGGTGGCACAGTACCTGCTTTGGAGGTCCGGTCTGGACAGTTCAACTCTTTCAGTGTGGTGCCACACTGCTAGTCTTCACACACAGACTATTAGGGCCTGATTAGTCAGCTGACCTCCCTGGTGTGAATCTTTACCATACACCCTTTAGGTGCCTGGCTGGAATGTACCTGTCTTTCCAGACCACACCCTTCACTCTCTCTCACTAGACATTGGAAAATCCCGAATCCCCCCTTTGGTACTGAGCTCCTGGCTCGTATTAAGTACGTACGGAGCCTCAAGTTCCTTACCGCCAGTCTTAACAACACGCTAGACGACATCCTCTCCATTTGGATTTCCTGAGTTGCCTATTGCGCCCAGCGGGACCTGTGACCTGGTTCTCCCCTTCCTTCTCTTCGTCTTCCCCCCCTCCTTTTCTTCTTCCTCTTTGTATTTGTCTTCTCCCCCCCTACAAGTATTTTTGTTAATTGTATGGTTTGATGCGAGTTATGGGATTGGCAGTATGCCTCTTCCCCCATTTCCGTTTCTGTTTTTGGATTTGTTTTATCTCTTGTCATGTTAAAACCTTCAATAAAAATTACAGTTTAAAAGAAAAAAAGATATAAATATTCTTCTGCACCGTGAATGGTGATGTTTATTAGTTGTTTGCAGCGCCAGATTGTTTGTCTAACGTTTCTGGCAGATGCTAGACGGGTTGGCTCATCCACATCCAGCCCTCTCTCTCTCTGTCCACTTCATCTCTCAGTCCAGGAATGGACAGAAAGGCTATTCCAGGAGACTGGGAGAGTAGATCTGCCATGTAGTAGACACCAAGACTGACTCACAGTCTCATACTGATGCTGGTTGGCTCACAGATTAGAAAGGAGTTTTCTTGGCTCAAAATTGGGTTTAAAAGGAGGTTATATCACCTGGTAATGTCCCCTGAAAGTCCCCACATATTTTCTGCACAAAATGTCCAATACCGCTATCCTCTCAGGGTCTTTGCCACTCATTGGGATTGTTTTTGAATTGTGAATTACGTCAGTGGCATGTAGGACCTTCTCATTACATTTTCCAAATTTCCTGGTGCTGGCCCAGAAGCCAGCATAAGGAATCATTTACAAACCTCTGTCCCTACCCTTCTCCCCTCTTCACAAACTTTCCCTTCCATAACAAGGCCCCATTCCCACGGCGTAACGCGCCGCTTATTTAAACACGTGTCAGAGTCAGGCACTTCAAAACAGATCTCATTGACTTCAATGGGTGCTGGCTTACGCGCGCTACACATTGAAATCAATGGGTTATAATGCCTCCCATTAATTTCAATGTGTAGCGCGCATAAGCCGGCACCCATTGAAGTCAATGGGATCTGTTTTGAAGCGCCTCACTCTGACATATGTTTACGTGTCAGAATGAGCGGCGAGTTACTCCGTGGCAAGGGGGCCTTAGGGTATTTGTGGACTAATAATGTGGTCTCAGATGTTTTTTATATTTTCGTTTTTTGCTCCCTGTATTCCTAAAACCATAACTTTCTAATTTTCCCGTTTACATAGTGATATGAAGGCTTGTTTTTTGTGACAAGTTGTACATCAAAATGGTTCCGATGATTATTCTGTACAATGTATTAGGAAAAAATTCTGAATGAGGTGGAATTGAAGAAAAATAATTGAGTTGTAAGGATTGGAGTCAGGGTCAGGCAGTGCAAAGTGACACAGCTGGAAAGCAACACTTTGCAGCTAATGACAAAAGGGGTCGCAGGCCCTGCAGCTATAACTATGCTGTAATATCTGAGATGAGGCAGACCAATGCACTTCCTAATTGAAGTGCGCCTACCACGGCTCCTAACCTTCTATCCGGCGGCTAGGATAAGGGAAGAGGAGGCCCTGAAAGTCCTAGGGACTAGAGTCACGGGGTCACACCTAAACAGAAAGCACAGTGTCAATGCAATGCAAAACAAAAGACTAAACAGCATGGAACCAGGGAGGACCACAAGTCCCAGCAAGACACAGAAGAGAAGGCGAGGTCAGACGAGCAAGAGGTCGAGCCAAGAGATATAATATAGGTACAAAATCAAAAGACAAGCGATAGTCAAAAATACAAGCCGGGTAAATAAACCAAGAAAACAGACCGAATACAAACAGACAGGGAATCAGACTGAGCAGAGGAACCAGGAACCACAAAGTGAATGGCTGGCAAGGATCCATGCCTGGGTGGGGTTTAAATAGCAGCAGAGAACACACCTGATGGCTAACGGCATGGAGACTGAAGGCAAGGAAAAGATTAACCCTTAATGACCTAAGCACACCCAATAGAACTCCTAACACGTCTCCCAGGGAGACGCTGCGCAGCAAGGAGACCGCGGCGACTCCGTATCCTGACAGTACCCCCCCTTTGAGGAGGGGCCTCCGGACCCTCAAGAGGACCCCTTGGCTTAGTAGGGCAAGAACTGAAAAACTTCTCCACCAATCTAGGAGCGTGAAGGTCTCTGGCTGCCACCCAAACACGCTCCTCTGGTCCATACCCCTTCCAATGTACGAGGAACTGAAGGGAATTCTGCACTCTGCGTGAATCAATGACCCGTTCCACCTCATACTCTAGTTCCCCCTGAACGATCACGGATTCGGGTGGGGAACGAGTGACCATTGCCGGAACATACTTTTTGAGTAGGGACTTATGAAAAACTGGGTCAATTTGGAGGGACCTAGGAAGTGATAATTTGAATGACACAGGGTTGATTATTTCAGAAATGGGATATGGACCAATAAAACGCGGGGCAAACTTAGAAGATGGAACACGAAGTTGGAGATTTTTTGTGGATAACCAGACCTTGTCACCCACCGCAAAGTCAGGTCCAGGGCGGCGCTTTCTGTTGGCGAAATTTACTTGATTAGCCTGGGCTTTTCTCAGTGATTCCAGGCTTTCAGCCCATACAGTACAGAGAGATTTAGCAACGTCCTCTACTGAGGAAAAGGCAAATTCATTGCCTGTTCCTGAGGAGAATCTGGGGTGAAAACCATAGTTAATGTGGAAAGGAGACAACCGAGTCGAGGAGTTGACATGATTATTTAGTGCAAATTCAGCCATGGGCAAATATTCACTCCATTTATCTTGGCAATCAGACACAAAACACCTCAAATATTGTTCTAAAGATTGATTCAATCTCTCTGTTTGACCGTTAGTCTCTGGGTGGAAGGCTGAGGAGAAAGAAAGAGAGACTCCCAACCTGTTACAAAAGGCTTTCCAAAACCTGGACACAAACTGTACGCCCCTGTCCGACACCACATTTGAAGGAATACCATGCAGACGTAAAATGACGGATAAACAACCAGGCCAACAATTTAGCTGAAGGCAATTTTTTCAAGGCAATTAAGTGGGACATCTTAGAAAAACGATCTACTACAACCCAAATTACTGATTTCCCTTTAGAGGAAGGGAGATCAGTAATAAAATCCATGGAGATGTGTGACCAGGGTCTATTGGGTAGCGGGAGTGGATGTAAAAGACCCGCTGGAAGTTGATGGGGCACCTTAGATCTGGCACAGGTCTCGCAAGAATGAACAAACTTTTTTACATCCCGTTGCCAAGATGGCCACCAATACGTACGTGATAACAGATTCCCAGTACCAGTAATGCCTGGATGACCTGCCAGAACAGAGAAGTGGATCTCCTCTAAGAGCTCCAAGCGGAGGTGACTAGGGACAAACAATTTACCTGGTGGTAGCGCACTAGGGGCCGCATCCTGAGTGTTGAGAATACGGGTTTCAAGATCCGAGGTCAAAACTGCCACTACCATCCAGGAGCAAGTATATTTTCAGGTTCCCCATCAGAACTACCACTAAGACCAAAACTTCTAGACAAGGCATCTGCCTTAGTATTCCTTGAGCCGGGACGATAGGTAATTACAAAGTGGAACCTAGTGAAAAATAGAGCCCACCTGGCTTGACGGGGATTTAACCTTTTTGCCTTGTCTAAATATAATAAGTTTTTGTGGTCAGTCAGTACAGTAATTTTATGTCTGGCCCCCTCCAGGAAGTGTCTCCACTCTTCAAAGGCCCACTTAATCGCCAGAAGCTCTCTATTGCCAATATCATAATTGGCCTCGGTAGTGGAGAACCTCCTGGAAAAGTAGGCGATAGGTTGGTAAATGGTTCAGTGCCCTGAGACAGGACGGCTCCTACACCTACTTCTGAAGCGTCAACCTCTACAATAAAGGGCAATTCAGGATCAGGATGGACCAGGACTGGGGCAGAAGTAAAGAGTTGTTTTAAGGTGGCGAACGCTACCTCCGTCTCTGGTGTCCAGGAGGCAGGATCCGCCCCCTTTTTGGTCAAATCGGTGAGAGGTTTAACAATAGAAGAAAAATTTTGGATAAATTTTCGGTAATAGTTGGCGAAACCTAGAAACCTTTGAACTTCTTTTAAGGTAGTAGGTTTCTCCCATTCAAGTACTGCAGATACCTTTCTGGGATCCATACCAATGGTACCAGGAGTAAGGATGTATCCCAAAAAAACCTATCTCCTGGACTCCAAATTGACACTTGGATAACTTAGCACAGAGGTGGTTTTGACGTAGTCTAAGAAGAACCTCTTTTACATGTTGCTGATGTGACTCCCAGTCCGGTGAGAATATGAGGATGTCATCTAAATAAATTACTAGATATCTACCTAACAGATCCCTAAAAATGTAATTCACAAAACGTTGAAATACCGCCGGAGCATTGCTCAAACCAAAAGGCATAACTAGGTATTCAAAATGACCTTCAGGGGTATTAAATGCGGTTTTCCACTCATCCCCATCTCTTATCCGAATCAAGTTGTAAGCTCCGCGGAGGTCAATTTTAGAAAACCATCGAGCCCCCACCACCTGGTTAAAAAGATCCGGGATGAGTGGCAGAGGATGTTGGTCTTTGACCGTAATCTTATTCAACTCCCTGTAGTCAATACAAGGTCGGAGGCCACCATCTTTTTTTTCAATGAAGAAAAACCCCGCCCCCACAGGAGAAACTGAAGGTCGGATATGTCCTTTAGATAGGCTCTCTTTAATGTACTGACGCATGGACTCGCGCTCTGGAGCTGAAAGGTTAAAAATGCGACCTTTTGGTAGTTTAGCTCCAGGAACCAAATCAATTGCGCAGTCATAAGGTCGATGTGGAGGCAAGGCCTCCGCATTGAGCTCGTCAAAGACGTCTTTGAACTCAGTAATAAATTCCGGAATTTTGATATCATTTTTGATAGTACAAACAGTATTAATATGAGAAGTACAGGAATCTCCCCATCTAACCAACTCTGAAGTTTCCCAATTAAACACTGGATTATGTACACGCAACCAGGGTAAACCAAGAATAACGTCTGCAGCCAGTTTTTTCATAACAAAAAATGACACTTTTTCAACATGTAAACTGCCGACAAAAAACTGCACCTCAGCAGTACGGGCTAAGATTTTCCCTTCAGACAAAGGGGTTAGATCTGCTCCAGATACCTGAAATGGGTATTTCAAGGGAATTAATTCAATTCCTAGAGCTTGTGCCACCACTTCATGGATGAAGTTCATGGCGGCACCTGAATCCACCATCGCCTGACATGCAAAAGTTTTATTACCATTAACAAGAATAGCAGGGAGTAAACATTTCTTAATATTATTAGGAGGTACCTGTGTGCCTGAGTGACCCTCCTGGAAATCACTCAGGCATTGGCGTTTTCCCGGCTACCACGGCTCCTAACCTTCTATCCGGCGGCTAGGATAAGGGGAGAGGAGGCCCTGAAAGTCCTAGGGACTAGAGTCACGGGGTCACACCTAAACAGGAAGCACAGTGTAAATGCAATGCAAAACAAAAGACTAAACAGTATGGAACCAGGGAGGACCACAAGTCCCAGCAAGACACAGAAGAGAAGGCGAGGTCAGACGAGCAAGAGGTCAAGCCAGGAGATATAATAAAAGGTGCCAAATCAAAAGACAAGGGATAGTCAAAAATACAAGCCGGGTCTAAAAACCAAGAAACATATGGAATACAAACAGACAGGGAATAAGACTGAGCAGGGGGACCAGGAAACCCAAAGTGAATGGCTGGCAAGGATCCATGCCTGGGTGGGGATTAAATAGCAGCAGAAAAACACACCTGATGGCTAATGACATGGAGACTGAAGGCAAGGAAAAGATTAACCCTTAATGACCTAAGCACACCCAATAGAACTCCTAACACGTCTCCCAGGGAGACGCCGCGCAGCAAGGAGACCGCGGCGACTCCGTATCCTGACAGTACATTTACAGGGTATTGTGTAGCTAGTCTGCAAGATAGGCTATGATACAGTATCTCCGGGCATCATGGATTCCAGATCTCTACACATGCATGCCCAACCGTTTCTTTATATTTACAGGAAGGGTAAAAAAGACATAGAGTCATTTAATCCCCTAGGTTTCATGGATTTAAAACGGAATATCCATTGTGTTTCTTTTTTCAGTATAAGTCCATCCCAATCCCCTCGTCGTATTGATCTAGGGACCCTCTCAACACCTTGAAATTTAATGGAGAAGGGGTCTTCAGCATGACACAGCCAAACATGTTTTGCAATAGGGGTATCCCGATGGTGTACGATGTCACTTACATGATCAAGTATGCGCCGGCGAAATTCTCGCTTAGTCTTGCCAATGTAATTTAAATTGCATGAGCAAGTTGTGGCATATACAATGCCCTCACTGCGGCAGTTGATGAATTGTCTTATTTTAAACATTTTTCCAGTGGCATGTGCCTCAATCTCTGTGCATTTTCTTACATAGGCACAGGCACGACATGACCCACATTTATATGTGCCTGTCACCTGTGTTCTATTCAACCACGTTCCCTCTGGTGGTATTGGCGCAAGGTGACTATGTGTTACCACATCCGTCAAATTCCTACCCCTCCTAAAGGTTATCGAGGGCATTGGGATACAGGATACAGGAAAATATGGTGTGGAGATGAGGGGTTGTGTTTTTCAGAGAATTTTATAGCGATCTAATTTGATCCACCGATATAACATAGTACAGTGGTCTGAATTTAGCATAGTAGAGGATTATATGCCCCCTATATATTTAGGAGGAGATTCCATCCATAACTTGGTACACGGGGAGCTTTGCATCCCTTTGGGGCTAGATATAGTGGTGGGAGAGATTGAGGAAGCCCCGTGTGAGAAAGATTTGTATAGAGAAGAACAATGTATCCAAATATGTCCACTACGTATATGGATGAATGAGGGGGATGTGATAGGCACAGCGGAGCCCCGTACGAACAACTTAGGGGGTATATCCCCCTTCACGAAGGGATAAGACACTGGTTAATAAATGGAGGTCACCTGAACATAGATGCAGGACCTCTAACTCTGAATTCCCCTATGATGCATTCACCAGATCCCCGATACTCACCTTTCTATCCCAGCGCCGAGTGTCCGGCTATGTATGTGTAATAGAACGGTCTAGATCTGCACTAAGTACTCGCACATGCGCGAGATCACATACTCGGCCTTACACGGCAAATGGGAACGCCCAGGAGAGGGGCAGGGATTCTCCGCAGACAGGGATTGGTCCGCGGAGACCCTGGGCGTCGGCATGAGTAGGCAGAGACTCGGGCGCAGAGACAATATAACGCCGGAGGCATGTAGTGAGCAGCGTTGATCCTTATAAGTAGCAGGACCAACCTCCGTGGTCTCGTGAACTGTGGTTTTCACCGCATTATCTCATCAATATTTAGGGACTATATCCTCCTGATGAACTTGACCAGGGAAACGCGTTGAGGAGAGGACAGTAGCAGCACAAGAGAGTCAAAGCTAGACCAGTGAGGGCATATTGTAGTGGCAACCTCAGCCTCTAGGGATTGACGGAGCTGGGGCAAACAGCTGATTAGACTCATTGTGCTTTCCTCATAGCCAGCTTATGTTATATTGGTCATCTCTAGGTGCTGTCCTATTATTTTAAACATAAGTGGGTGGATGTTATATGAATACTGGGGAGCCTGAAGGGGTAACAGGGGATTACATTTTATTGAGGAGGAGCAGTAATTCTAGTTAACTGTTTATGAACCCCGGTCATCTCTAGTATATTCCCAACTTTGAACACTCCACCTTGTGGTTAATATTTGAACCTTATAGGGATCCATGTTTTTAATTATTGTGAATAAAAGTTATGTTTTATGTTATAGTAAGGACAGTCAGTGTATATTTTTATATTTTTGTATTTATAATAAAACAATAGGAAATTTGATGGAAGTTTTGGGGAAAAAAATCGCAATTTTCAAAGTGTGAACTGCTCTACTTTTCAAACAGTCATACCCCCCAAATACATCAATAAATATTATCTACCATATCTGCTTTATATTAGCATCACCTTTTAATTGTCCTTTAATTTATTTTGGATGCGTTGGGAGTTACAAAGCTTACAAGTGTAGATGTAGTTTTCCAGATTATCAAGAAAATGTCCTAAACCCATTTGTTAGCGACCACTTCAGTTCTGAAGGGGATTATAAAGGCATCTATATTAGAAACCTACTAGAAATCACCACATTTTCAAAACTGCACCCCTTTAAAGGAGTTGGCCACTTTCAGACCAATATTGAGAAACAAATGTTGCTGTTTGTACAATGAAAAGATATACAATTTTCCAATATACTCTATATACTGTATCAATTCCTCACAGTTTCCTAGATCTCTGCTTGCTGTCATTCATTCTGTTACTTCTGGGGGATAAAAGTCTGACCATAGTCATGTGATTTACAGTCCATGGTCATGTGATTTACAGTCCATGGTCATGTGATGAGCACACAGGTGTACAGCTGATTACCAGGCAGATACCTGATTACTGTGCTGTGACTATAATGAGCGGCATCTGTGTATATCACATGACAATGGACCGTAAATCACATGACCATGGTCAGAGTTTTATGCTCTAGAAGTAACAGAATGAATGACAACAAGCAGAGATCTAGAAAACCGTGAGGAATAGATACAGAAAGAATATTGGAAAAATTGTACAACGTTTTATTATACAAATCATAACATTTGTCTCTCAATATTGGTCTGAAAGTGGCCAACCCCATTAAGTACTTCACAGTAATTAAAACAATATGGAGGTGAAATCTAAACATTTAATTTTATTTCCATAATACATTCATTTATCCCTAAATTAACACATTCATAAGGAGTTAAAGGAGAAAATGCATGTCACATTTTGTTATATAACTTTTCCTGTTCAGAGAAATTCCCCACACATGGATGTAAACTGATATCTGGGCACACAGCAGCGCACGGAACGGACAGAGCGTCACTGGGTATTTAACAAGCAGATTTAGCTGAACTCGTGTTTGGGTACCATGTCTCATTTGCAGAGTCCCTAGAGTACAAACACAATTGAAAACCTTCAAAACTGAGACCATTTTGGAAACTACAACCCTTGTAGAATTCATCAAGGTGTATAGAGAGCAATTTGACCCCACAGTCGTTTCACAGATTTTATTACCATTGGGACGTCTAAATTAAAAACTTACTAAAGTGTCACTTTATCCCCAAAGTTTTCATTTTTGCAAGGAGAAAATTCAGCGGTCTGAATGTGAGCGGCGGTCCTGTCGGCGGTCAGAACGCACACCGTCTTTTTTAGTAGCGGATGTTACCGCTTTCTCTTTCTGAGGAATGTTATTTGACCCCTGATGAATCTCCTAACGTAGAGGAAACGCATAGGGTCCTTCCTTAAGCTAGTGATGGTCTTGCTTTTCCTGGTACTGCCTCTGTAAATACCTGGTCTTGGAGACCATTACCCTCTCTGTTGGTGTGGCATTAGGCCAGTAACCTCAGAGGGGGGGTTTGTTGGATCCTTGAGCCTGCTGTAGGTGTTCTATGCGATAAGCAGTATTTGGAGCAGAGCCACTTATTGTTAACCAGGGAGTGAGGGTTTTTCCCAAGTGAAGTAAACCATTTTACCCTATCCCTTTTTATTTATGTCACAAATCATATAAACTGAGCACGGTGTGGAATATTTATGCTCTAATATTTTAATGAGCCTAATAAAAGTTATATTTTAGTTGTTCTATGAGCGGATAGTGTCCTCCGCTTTATAGTAGGGAATTTGGTGTTTGCAATGTACTCCGCACCGCTTACATATTCCCTCTTCACCATCTGCTGTGCAGTCACGTCCGGGATACTAATACTCACTACACCCCCTGATAAATTCTTTGAGGGGTGCAGTTTTCAAACTGGGGTCACTCCTTTGGGGAATCGACTTTTCTGGTACCTTACAGGCTCTACAAACATGATATGGCCTTCAGATACCAAACATCTGAATCTGTACTCCAAAAGCCTCATCGCGCTCCTTCCCTTCTGTGCCCTTCTGTGCGCCCAAACTGTAGTTTATACCCACATATTTAATTTTTTGCCCCTTGGGATGGCCCACTTAATAGTTTTAGGAGTGCAGGTCTCTGACAACACAAAGTGGGTGCAACGTATTGGGCACCGAAATGGCACATTTCTTTAAAAATTTAAATTTTCTATTTTTGGGAAGCATTTTTAGTCTCAAAATCATAATACCCCTTGATACATTCCTTGACGGGTGTAGTTTCTAAAATGGGGTCACCTTTGAGGGGTTTCCATTGTATTGATACTTTAGGGGCTCTGCAAATGCGACATGGCACCTCAAAACTATTCCAGCAACATCTGCCCACCAAAAGCCAAATAGCGCTCTTTCCATTCTGAGCCCCACCATGTACCCATACAGCAGATTATGGCCACATATGGGGTATTGCCATGTTCAGGAGAAATTGTGTAACAAACTGTGGGGGGCTTTTAATTCTTTAACTACTTGCAAACATTTAAAATATGGCGCTAAATGGACGATTTATTGGAAAAAAATTATTTTTCATTTTTACGTCCCAAGAATTTTTTTTCCTTTTTCATGTAGATTGAGCTGCAGATCATCCGGGCTCACAACATTCTCTGCTAAATAAAATGGAAAACTTTGATGAAGTTGGACCAGTCCATCCCAAAAAGGTTCAAGTATAAAAATTATTAATGTTAATATCTTTGGCAATGTGAGTCTGGAGAGCTGGATGTCATTGCCTATCTACAGAATATGATGGAGATGTATGAATAATAATATCACATAGTCATGAACCCAGGAGCACTATAGTTACACTCTTGCTATGTTCACATCTGTGTTCAGGGTTTCTACCTGTAGTTCCATCATTTTTCTGGCAAGAATAATGGCACCATGCAGCACTAATCTTGCGCTAAAAATGGCAGAAACCTAATGGACCCCTGGTGCATCGCGTTTCAAGTCAGTGGGCGCAGTGGCACAAGTAAAGTCTTGTAGGTCCGAGTGCAAACTGTTTTACGGGGCCCCCCACCCCCTCCCTACAGTGAATTCTAGATAGTGACAGTTACAGATGCTGCAGCGATATCTCAGACACTTAAAAGAGATACAGATTTAGTACCCACAACTTCAGTAATCAATAATACGGTGAGTGAGCAGCGAAGCGCCTGGGTTGTGAACAATACCGAGACAGTACAACATGCTTCACAGTGGCCTACACCCAGTATAATATGTTCCACAGTCACCCCACACATTATTAAATGCTTCACAGTGGCCCCCAAACAGTATCATATGCTTCATTATAGCCCCCACACAGCATTATATGCTCTGCAGTGACCCACACATTAATATATGCTCCGCAGTGGCCCCCCACATAGTAGTATATGCTCCGCAGTGGCCCCCACACAGTAATATATGCTCCGCAGTGGCCCCCACACAGTATTATATACTCCGCAGTAGACAGCACACAATATTAAATGCTGTGCAGTAGCCACCATGCCTGTGATTGGGCCTCAGTGGTCATATGGTACGCAATGATGTCATTATGTGTGACCTCAGTCACCTGCGGAAAGTGCCGAGAGAGGATTCAGAGTCCAGGAGAGCTGAGTATAAGTATGTATTTAATTTTAGTCACCTCCCCTGGGTTGACACCTATTGGAAAGGGGCCCGGTGATAGCCTGCCGGGCCCCTTTCCATTACCAAAATGTATAATAGTCAGGTAACCAGGCTTTACCCGACCTCTATCATGGTGGTCTGGGGCCCCGGCCATTTGTCTGAACATACATTCGGTCATAGCGGTCGTGAAGTGACGTCATTTAGCAGGATAAAAAGTTGCCTATGTTTTAATCGGGATTCCAGTCTAGACATGTGGCAAATTTCAGGCAAATCCACTAGGATAGGATTATACTTACCATATCTATATCATTTTTAACTGGCACAATGGCATTTTACACTAATGTGAGCCTTCATGTATTTATACCTCACAGTGTAATAAAATGTTGACCTAGGCAAAGCTGAGGCCCAAAACATCTAAAGATAAATGTTCAAGATATACAGAGTCCATGTCACATATGACAATATAATGTATTGTGTTTCCATCACCCCATTCATTCAATAAATGGGATCCGCAGAAGCACGGCCACATAACCAGACAGGAATAGGACCTTTCCTGAGTTTTGCAGCCTGGACTGTCGGCCTACACACTGATCTGTGTAATACACGGGAAGATGTGTTATCTGGGACATACATGGATAGCACATTGAACAAGTGAGGGGCCTTATTCACACAACAGTGGAAATTGGCTGCGTTAAATTAAACTTATGTAAATTCACACAACCTGTTTTTTACAGCCCAGTCTAACAAATCATCAATTAATTGGTCATGTTCTATATTTACCTGTAATCTGTCAAAACGGATGCTCCTCAGAGTGAATCTAACAGCATTGACTGTTCAGGAATGGTAAGGGACAGAGAAAAAACGCCAACTGTGCCAGAATCAGCTGAGCATTGCCTATTAAAGGTGCAAAGAACTGGAGATGGTGGAGGTGGTGAAAGGTTCCCTCGTTGTGGAAAAGCTGCTTTTTGTAGATCTTGCTGCATTTTTATAGAGCCAAAACCAGAAGTGAATTTAGCAAAATGGAAAAATCTAAGTGTTTCCTTTATATTAACCATTCCTTTTCAAACCACTTGGGCTCAGAAAGTGCAGCAACACAGTACACTCTTGACATTGCGGAGTTACTCTCCGGGTTTTCTGCCCCTCATATACCTATATGAAAAGTGCTTTTCTGCAATGTGTGGATGTGATTAGCCAGAATCCCATCCATTTTGCGAGTACTGTAAATCCCAGTGTTTTTGCAACGTGGGGCTTCAAGGAGTTTTCCAGAATGAAAATCTCCTGAAAGGGGGCGCAGTGAGGGCAGGTCTATCGGCCCCATCAAATGTGTCATCATTTACCTCAGTATTCAAGCGTAAATGATGCAAGAAATTTATAACGGAAAGGAGTTCATGTAGATTTCTGTATTGGCTCATAGAACCCAGAGGATGAGACTAATATATAGAAACCTTATCATAAATTAGGTGCAAACCCTGATACGATGGGGACTATCAAGACCAGCATGGAAAAGGGCAGTCTGGATTAGTTCCTATATATTAATCACGGACATGATACAATTGCTAGTGTATTCAATTTAGGATTAGATTAACTATATACAGATTAAATTCTAGTATGTTCCATCCACACCTTGTGGGAAAAATATGCACAGCGACCACGCTGCCATTTGCAGAACCATTGCAGAGACCTCTGCGAACTTTCTGTGAAAAGCGCTGTGGGATGCTACGGTGAGCCTTAACCACTTCTGGACCGCCCATAGACTATATACGTCCGGGAAGTGGTTGCCTTGTTCTGACAGGATGTGCCGGTAATAATAATAATACATTTTATTTATATAGCGCCAACATATTCCGCAGCACTGTACAATTTATAGGGTTCAGATACAGACATGCATAACAAAGAACGTCATTTCACACAATGGGACTGAGGGCCCTGCTCAAAAGAGCTTACAATCTATGAGGTAGAGGGGGTGACACAAGAGGTAGCAGGGGCGGCATTGCTTATACAGTGTTCAGACAATTTTTCTAATAGAGGTTACAGTCATAACACAAACAAAACTTTGTGAGCCGTCACTAGTCGTGTCCTTTAACATGTGGATAGAGCTTGGACAACTATGTTAGGCTGAAAAGGCATCAAGAACGGAAGGGTTAGCATTAGGAATTGTGATAGGCTTGTCTGAAAAGATGTGTCTTTAGTTTGCGTTTGAAACTGTAGAAGTTGGGAGTTAATTTTATTGTCCGGGGTAGAGCATTCCAGAGAAGTGGTGCAGCTCGGGAGAAGTCTTGTATACGAGCGTGGGAGGTTCTGATAATAGAGGATGTAAGTGTTAGATCATTGAGTGAGCGGAGAACACGTACATCCTGTCAGAACACAGCAGCTGCACAAGATCGTGCAGCTGCTTTTACTGGGAGCCAGCTGTAACTTCAGCCGGAGCTCCCACAGAGATGGCAGGGAAGGTTTATTACCGTCCGATCGCTGTATATACAGCACTCAATGAGCGCTGTATACACTGCTATGGGCGCCGCCATGATGCGGCCACCCTCTGACCCGGCGGTCACGTGATCTGTCGGGCTCAGTGTCTTACAACAGCTCCTGGGTCCTACAGGACCCAGATCAGCTCTGTATACAGTATATACAACATGTAGGAGGCTGTATTCCTCCTGCAACTGGGGCTAAATGTACCAGCCCCAGTTGCAGGGGAAATCAGCCTTCAATACAAAAAAAAGTGATCAGATGTCCCCAAAGGTCTCTTATGACCTTATGGGAACACCATCTGAAAAAAAAAAAAAAAAAATGAAAAAATTAATAAAGTTTAAAATTGTTTTTTAAATAAAATAATTTTAAAAAATAAGTAAAATAATAAGTAAAATAATACCCAATAAAACGCAGTTATTGAAGATTATAGCCCCACTCCCGACAACACCATACAAAATAAAAATTACCATAACGGAGAAGAAAAACCATTTTATAAAGTTTTTCAGTGACACTTTGTGTTATTACATTAAAAAAAAAAAAAAAAAAGTGAAAAACAGACACAATTTCCCTCCTATTTTGTTTATATTTTCCTGGATTTAAAAAAAATTAAAACACGTTAGAAAATAATAACAACATAAAAATAAAGCCCTATGTGTCCCTGAAAAAAGACGCAAAAATTAGTTTAATGAGATGTATTATAAAAATGTCACAGCCCTCTAAACCGCACATACAAAATAAACCTAAAATGTGTCTGGTCCTGGACCACAAATTGGCCTGGTACTGAAGTGGTTAAAAAGCCTTTTCAAAGGGTTTAAGAGTAGAGATGAGCGTGTAGTATTTGATAGAATACCTCCCTTTTCATAATTATTGGTTTACTCGATCGAATACCACATGGTAAACATTCGAATCCCGTCCCATCCCTGGCGCAGGTGGCGTTTTAATTACAACAAAAACTAGGCAGGGGAGGTATTCGAATATGAACTGCAGCGCTGCGCGTGTTCCCATCTACTGACAACTTCCAGCTGCTAGAACAGATGATCTGTGCTGGTCCAGGTGTCAAACCCCGATAGGTCACATACTGATGACATATCTTGTCAGAAACCTATAAAGCATAAAGTGCAATACAATATGACCATACTATGCAACAGCAACACCATGTAGAATACAGGTAACATTAAAACATGCAATAAAAAGATTATACAAGATCAGACAATGATCTAAAGAGAATGTTACTACCATAACCGAATATAATACCACAGTATAAAATAACCGCAGTGCACTTTTTGATTCCCCTATATATAGATAGGTAATGTGTAAGGATATCTCATCCATTAAAGAGGACCTTTCACCTCCTGGGGCACATGCGGTTTTATATACCGCTAGAAAGCTGACTGTGCGCTGAATTGACTGTCCATAGACGAGTACTGGAAGGGAGGCGTTCCTCACCGCTCTCACAGTACAGCACTATAGGCACTGCTGTGAGGAACTGACTGTCAGGAACACCCTTCTGAGAGAGAAGAGCTACGGTACCGACACTGATAGCTCTTCACCCGGGGAACAGAACGGGAAAGCCAACTGTCGGCTTTCTAGTGGTATATAAAACCGCATGTGCCCCAGGTGGTGAAAGGTCCTCTTTCAGTTCCTTCATTGTCTTTATGTAATACTTCTCTATTCTAAAGCTGGCCATACACTTGAGATTTTTACCTGCAGATCATTGGCATATCCAGATTATTTTAGTAGCATCTCCTGATAATCTTATGTGTATGACCACCACAGACATCGGATTTTTGGCAAATTTTACTAGATGTAGCTAGATTTTTTTTTGTGGTTAATGGACAATAGTGCTGATGCAAGATACCGAACTATCAGCTGTGAGTAGGAGATCTCACTACCTACCAAAGGAA
Source organism: Leptodactylus fuscus (assembly GCF_031893055.1). NCBI lineage: Eukaryota > Metazoa > Chordata > Amphibia > Anura > Leptodactylidae > Leptodactylus > Leptodactylus fuscus. Next base: position 253,853,141 of record NC_134266.1, on the reverse strand, counting down.
CTACCACATATTATCATGATAGCTGCATATGTCCCCCACCTCTGCAAAAATGTTTTTCTGCCTGTTATAGCTACATGCTGTGACCCCTCTCCTCGTGTCCTCCAACCACATTCGGCTGTATTATTAACATCACTTCACACAGAGAACTAAATGATCCTGCAGTGTGTCTGTGTTTCTTTCGTTTTAGTTGCTATGATTCATAGGATTTCTCTATCTGCCATGAGCTTGTATGTGTTTCTCTCTTGTTATATACTACTGTACCATCTATGAAACTGTATCACTGAAATTTCCCCATTGTGGGACTATTAAAGGAATATCTTATCTTATCTTATCTTAGATCTGCTAATGGTCTGCTCATATTGCAATATTTGCATATCTGCAAATATTTTCAGATGTTTTATTGTGTGATGTGTGACCTATACTATATCACTTCTTCCTATTATTTATCTGTCTCTAGAAGGATAAAAAAGAAACATTAATTCTATTTTTCTGACATTTTCTATTCCGCTGTGTAGTGTTGAGATTGAGTTGTTTGTTGGCTTTGCAAAGAGATCTATCACTTACATAGAGATGACATGATTGTATACAATGTAAGAATATAAAGTATTCAAAGAAAGTGGAAAAATACCTGGAAACCTTCTTTCCTCCCTAATTGTATGGATAGAGACCCAAATTTTAAGAGAAACATTAGTATGCGCTCATCACAATCCCTGACTTGATAACTGCGTTAAGCAGGGTACCACACTGAACAGGACCGAGCACCAGGAACAGGTGTTCCAAATTTAACTTTATGTCAACTGCAGTGTACACTGTATGGCAAGTAGACCCCTTGCTTCTGACCCGTATGGGACAGGTATATTGGGCACACAAAACAATGTATACAAGCGTAGTGTATTGCAAGTATACGCGCTATCTATTTTGAGCGTATTTTAACTACGCTCTATACTCTATATCAAGTAGGCCCCGTGCTTCACACCCATATGGGGCACGCATATTGCTCATCCACAATCCCTGGCTTGATGGCAACATTAAGCAGGGTGCAGGTTACAATGATGATGAGCACCAGGAACAGGTGTTACAATGGCTAGCGGATAATGCTTACAGCTCCTTATCCACCAGCCAGTCAGCCACTACCTCAAGTCCTCTTCCTTGCCAAGAGTCTGGTCCTCCTTCCTCCCAACATGCCCAATCTTCCCATCATTTCCCCCCTCCCAGGAGATGTTTTCAGGTACAGTTGCTATCAGGGCAGGCTGTTGTCATGTGCGGTGTGCAGGAGGATGAGCAGAGTGAGGAATTGGAAGAGGAGGTGGTGGACGACGAGGCCACCGACCTGGACAGGGGTGATGTCTAGAGGTAAAGCAGTGTAGGAGGAGGCAAGCGCAGCACCAAATTAAGGTGGTTAGAGGCCAAGGCATGTCCAGAGGCCGAGGGCAGCTGCTTCACAGAAGCAAAGCCAAAGCCAGCAAGGCCCAAGATGTTCCCTCTTCTAGCCACCCGAGAAAAACTCCCCCACCGAGGCCCCGTTCCTCGATGGTGTGGAGATTTTTCAATGTATATGCGGAGAACAAATTTTGTGCGGTTTGCACACTTTGCAAGTCTAAACTGAGTAGGGGCTCTGAAAAGAGCAACCTTACCACCTCTGGCATGCGCGTCATTTGGAATGCAAGCACTGGGCTCAGTGGAAGACAGCAAACGCAGGACAATCATCACCCGGTGTTGCCGACAGTGCCTCTTCCACTGTTTCCAGTGCTGGTGCTGCAGTCCAGACCACCAGCCTGGACACCTACACATCTGTCTCTGTCACTTTGGGGACTTCACCCTCATCCGCCCCTTTTCCTGCCTCTGCTCCTTTTGCCTGCACAATCATGCGCCTCTTCCCAGCCACTCCCCATCTCGCAGGCGTTTTATTTCAGGCAGAAGTACAGCGCAACCCACCCACATGCCCAAGCCTTCAACGGCCTCATCTCAAAACTGCTGGCCCTGGAGATGTTGGCGTCCTCGATGAGACGACAATGTGGCTTTCGCTGCTGCACCTGGGCGCAGGCATGTTTTCTTGTGTGATAATGGCCGGAACCTGATAGCAGATCTGGAGATTGCCAGACTCAAACATGGTCCACACATGGCCCACATTTTCAAGTTGTTGGTGCAAAGGTTCTTTAAAACCTACACCATTGTGCCTGATATATTGGTGAAAGTGCAGCCATTTTCGTAAGTGAAAAGTAGCCACTGCTGGCCTGAAAACATTCAGAGCACACTTCTGTCATCTTCTCACCGTTGGCTGATGGAGGAAGACGAGGAGGATGAAGTGGCATTTGATGTCACTGTCCCACACGAGGACAGTGTGGATGGTGTGAAGGGGAGTGGAAAGTGGAGGAAATGGAGAGTGACCCTTCCGGTGGGGGCAGCGAAGTCATGCCAAGTAACACCATGGCACACATGGCTGACTTTATGTTGGGCTGCTTTTTCAGAGACTAAAGCATAGTTCACACGGAGAGCAAACAATCCTGGATTTTTGCAATCCTCGACCCCGGTTAAAAAAAAAAAATCTCGTCTTTCGTTCTGGTAGGGTAGAGGAAAAAATCACATAAATGATTGCCACAAGCAACTGGTGCCGAATATGATGGAAATGTTTCCGTAAACCCTCGCTGGCGGCAGAGGGAAGATTTCCTCAAAGAGGCTAACACCTGCCATCCGGTCCACAACCACCAGGGGAAGACTCTCCAAGGTGCGGGACACATTAATGGACCCCCCTGGCCAAACTACCGACACTGAGGGGCCTAGTGTCACCAGGAGGGAAAAATATAGGCGCATGTTGCGTGAGTACCTGGCCATCCACAGCCCTGTCCTCTCTGATCCATCTGCGCCTTACACATATTGGGTGTAGAAGTTGGATCTGTGGCCCTTGGGGTGAGTGGAGGCTTCCCCCAGCTGAGGTTTGGGTGAGTGTAGTGAGGGTGTACAAGTACGGCCCGCAGTTAGCCTTTTTGGTGGCATAGAGTGTACACAATGAACCCCAACTGTCACTTGCTGAGCCACTCTTCTACTTGTAACTGCATAATAGAACCTGTGTGTCTATGCTCTCTTGAGTTAGAGATAGATTGGGGCCCCTACATTTTAAGTTTATGCCCCATTCTTTTGCTTCAGCCCACAAGCAAATATCTATTTTTTGTGCCCCTTAGTGCCAATTCAGCCGTGCCACCCCCAGGATTAATTCTTTCACCCCTATCTTGGAGTTGTCACTTGCCCCAGCAGCGTATACAGTGTTAGACCCACCTTTTTGCTTCAGCCCACAAACAGAGATCACTTTTTTTGTGCCCCTTTGTGCCAATTCAGCCGTGCCACCCCCAGGATTCATTCTTTCACTGCCATCTTGGAGTTGTGACTTGCCCCAGCAGCGTTTAGAGTGTCAGGCCCATTCTGTTGCTTCAGCCAACAAGCAGAGATCTGGTTTTGTGCCCCTTTGTGCCATTTCAACCCTGCCACCCCCAGTAGTAATTCTTTCACCCCCATCTTGGAGTTGTCGAATACCTATTCGATCGAACGGTGTTCACTCATTTCTATGAAACACCAATTCGTCTATTCATTTTACATTTTCAGCTGTCATAGCTCAGCTCCTGCTTTAACGTTGCGCTCCGGCTCCTGCATGTGTAGGCATGATGTGATGGTGTCACATCAAGCCTACAACTATGTGAGTGAGTGAGACTGCGGAGAGAGCGGCGGAGGAGCGAGGGAAGGTGAGTATAAGTGTTTTTTTTTTTTTTGTGTTAAACATTAAGGTGGAACATAATGAAGGAGGCCCATGAAACTGGAGGCAGATGAAGGGGGGACGGGGGGGACGGCATGACATTGGGGCAGATGAAGGGGGGGAGAATGGCATGAAACTATGGGCAGAGATGGAGGGACATGAAACTGGGCAGAGATGGATGGACATAAAACTGGTGGGAGAGATGGGGGACATGAAACTGGGGGCAGAGATGGGGGGGCATGAAATTGGGGACAGAGATGGAGGGGGGTAGCATGAAACTGGGGGCAGATGAAGGGGATTTATGAAACTCGGGGAGAGATAGAGGGGGGACATATATTTTACGGATGACTGTAGGAGGATTATACTGTGTGGGGACACCTTTGCCGCACACTTTGCAGCGCGCTGCACATTTTGTCCCTGTTTCTACTCTCCAAAAGTTGGAAGGTACGGCATATTTTATGTGGCAGCGTGACTTTTTGGGCCCCCTTTAGGCTCTATGGCCAATTAGTGACTGCTTCCTCTGTACCCCTTATATCTAACTCTCCTGTTAGCAGCAATTTTTCTAGGTATGCCTAAAACTTTTGCATGATGCTGTATTTTGTAAACATGCACACATAGACGAACTGCATACACATGACACAGAAGACATGGCATACACATGCACAGGAGCTGCATACACATCACACACAGAACATATTGTGCACACACAGCTCCTTGTATGTCACTTGTATGGACACATCCTGTAGCCCCATCACCCCCTCTCTCTATAGAGCAGTCACTAGAGAACAGTCTGTAGGAATCTATCATCTGCAGACCTGTCCTGATTGGGCTTCTTCTCAGCCAATCCTGATCGGGGCGGGGCTTCTTCTCAGCCAATCCTGATTAGGGCGGGGCTTCCCCTCAGCTGTAGCTCCTCCCAGGCGCGGTTTCTCCTCAGGATGTTTCAGGCGGTGTCACATACGGATGAGTTCTCAGGTAGAGGAGAATATTCTGGAGACTTTTACCACAGATTTTCTCCAACTCTTTCCTAATGTATTACACTTGGTCTGTATGTAACTAGGAATGTATAGTTGTTGTCAGGTCTTTTCTAGTATCCGGGAAATCTGTATTTCTAGTCAGACACCAGTCCTAGAATAGATTGTCCTGTGTCTCTGTGACTGAGGAACTTCTCTCCTAATATCTTATATATCACAGTGTATTATATACTGTATACCTGTGATACCTCTGTATATACCAGGGAGGGCTGTATACTACTGTATACTGGTATATACTGACTATTATATAGACCAGACCCCTGTATTATCAGATATATACTGTATACCTGTGATACCTCTGTATATACCAGGGAGGGCTGTATACTACTGTATACTGTTGTATACTGACTATTATATAGACCAGACCCTATATATACTGTATTCCTGTAATACCTCTCTGTATATACCAGGGAGGGCTGTGTACTGGTGAGTACAGACTATTATATAGACCAGACCCCTGTATTATCAGATATATACTGTATACCTGTGATACCTCTGTATATACCAGGGAGGGCTGTATACTGGTGAGTACAGATTATTATATGGACTGGATCCCTGTATTATCAGATGTATACTGTATACCTGTAATACCTCTGTATATACCAGGGAGGGCTGTATACTGGTGTCTACAGATTATATAGACCAGACCCCTGTATTATCAGATATATACTGTATACCTGTGATACCTCTGTATATACCAGGGAGGGCTGTATACTGGTGTGTACAGATTATTATATAGACCAGACCCCTGTATTATCAGATATATACTGTATACCTGTGATACCTCTGTATATACCAGGGAGGGCTGTATACTGGTGTGTACAGATTATTATATGGACTGGATCCCTGTACTATCAGATATATACTGTATACCTGTGATACCTCTGTATATACCAGGGAGGGCTGTATACTGGTGTGTACAGATTATTATATGGACTGGATCCCTGTATTATCAGATGTATAATGTATACCTGTAATACCTTTGTATATACCAGGGAGGGCTGTATACTGGTGTGTACAGATTATTATATGGACTGGATCCCTGTATTATCAGATGTATACTGTATACCTTTGATACCTCTGTATATACCAGGGAGGGCTGTATACTGGTGTGTACAGATAATTATATAGAACAGACCCCTGTATTATCAGACATATGCTATATACCTGTGATACCTCTGTATATGCCAGGGAGGGCTGTATACTGGTGTGTACAGATTATTATATAGACCAGACCCCTGTATTATCAGATATATGCTATATACCTGTGATACCTCTGTATATACCAGGGAGGGCTGTATACTGGTGTGTACAGATAATTATATAGAACAGACCCCTGTATTATCAGACATATGCTATATACCAGTGATACCTTTGTATATACCAGGGAGGGCTGTATACTGGTGTGTACAGATTATTATATAGACCAGACCCCTGTATTATCAGATATATGCTATATACCAGTGATACCTCTGTATATACCAGGGAGGGCTGTATACTGGTGTGTATAGATTATTATATAGACTAGACCCCTGTATTATCAGATATATATATATATATATATATATATATATATACATACTGTATACCTGTGATACCTCTGTATATACCAGGGAGGGCTGTATACTGGTGTGTATAGATTATTATATAGACCAGACTCTTGTATTATCAGATATATGCTATATACCAGTGATACCTCTGTATATACCAGGGAGGGCTGTATACTGATGTGTACAGATTATTATATAGACTAGACCCCTGTATTATCAGATATATATATATATATATATATATATATATATATATATATATACTGTATACCTGTGATACCTCTGTATATACCAGGGAGGGCTGTATACTGGTGTGTATAGATTATTATATAGACCAGACTTTTGTATTATCAGATATATGCTATATACCTGTGATACCTCTGTATATACCAGGGAGGGCTGTATACTGTTGTGTACTGGTGTGTACAGATTATTACATAGACCAGGTTTCTGTGGTACATCATGGCCTATATGGTGATGTCCATCACTCAGGATAGATATATTACTCCCATGTATATCTCTTCATTCCTGTTTACTAGTCGTATAGCGGTGACCTACAGCTGTGAGGTGACCTACAGCTGTGAGACCCTGCAGTATACAAGGTGCCTGGGAAGAGCCAATACAACATGAGAACTCTTCTGAGAGGAGAGGGGATGTGACTGATTATGTCGGGATATTCATCAAAAAGATGAATGGCCGGAGTTCAGTTGAACATGAAAGAATCCTTTCTCTGTGACAATATGGCTGCCGTGTGTGACCAAGGCGTTCGCTCTATTATTGGTTCATGACATATAAACACCTCAGATACTCGGATAAGCTCCATTATGTCTCTCAGGAAAATAAAGAGATTTCTTTTTCACTTATCTATAGCGATCAGATATCTCATAAGTATTTCACCTGAATCCCTCTCAAGCACTGAATATTAGGAGAGTGGGTTAAGGAAAATGGAAACCATCATAAGGGTCTTATATGTAATATGATCAGTGGGGTAGACTTAGGACCACTGGCGTTATTAATGTAAGGGGAACAGTTTTAACTCCCTAAATACCCCTTTGTGTATACCCCAGTACATTTTACACTTTGTAGAATTTCTGTACAGACTCCACAACCGAAATTCTGCTGCACATGTGCATATTTATATATTATTTATTTATTATTCTTACTTGTATGGCATCATGCACTTTACAGACATGGTCAATCACTGTCCCATATAGCACACAGAAAATGTGAACCCGGCATCATTCAGACAAGGTGGAATTGTAGAAAATTTATGAGTAAAAACATAAACTTGCTGCAGATTTTCAAATCCACATTTCCTTTATTTTGGCCCAAGGTTGTTTTACCCCTAAAAATGTTGCCATGGGGATGCCTTGGCCCTTCTAATGTACAATACAGCAGAAAATCTGAGTGACCCTTGGTTCATATTAGCATTTGGATTCTGTCCGGGGGAGTCGGCATGGACTTTGAATTTTAATAAATCTCTTCAATATGTTGCAGAATAAAAATGTTCCCTGAGAAATCCGCAGCAAATCCACATAACAGTTTTGCAATGGATTCAAATTTGGGGAAAAATCTGCAGCAGAAAAAGTGCACTATATATGGATTTTCCATACGGCCGGGTGTCCATGGTCACTATATTCGTGTGATCAGTGCAGTAAAGCATTTGTGATCATGGTGAGATATTATTACGTGTTCATGTCTAGTTCAATTTTTTGAGTGCATTAAATTACTTCTGTGCAAGTGTTTAGGGCAAACAGGTAAAGCAGAAGGGTCCTATCTTGTATCCCTGCACCAGGTATAGCATCACTTATTTCCAATATGATGTGCACTGTAAATGGTGACTGTACCCTTGAGAAGAGTCAGCAAATTGTTTGGTCTCTTGTATTTCCAGCAGTGTCTCCACCCAACAGGGAACTTTGCATTGATCTGCATTCAGACCACAACTTACTCATTCTCATGTACAGCTGAAAACTGAGGAAAAATATACAGTACCATGTGACTAGTGTCTGCTAACAGAAGGTGGGTTGTTCTGATATACTTGCTTGTATGTACATGACATTCACTTATTCACTGACTGTAATGTGACTTGTAGCAAATACCACATTGTGCCATACACATCCTGTGCAATGTATTTCAGATCATCTGTCACACAGGAGCAGATGCAGCACAGACATCACAGCTCAAAGCACCAGTGAGTGGGAGAGATGTATCAGTGCTTTGCCGCAAATTTCAGTTCCATAAGTGAGCCAGTGCACTATTCTTAGGGGCTGATCTCAGATATGTATTTTACAGCCAAATTTGCCTTTCTTGTGTATCCGTTTTTCTAATAGACTCATTATCTTCAATGGGTGAATCAGGTTTGTGAAAGTGGATCAGAGCATCCAATCCCTGAAAAAATATCTTTCTCGCCTAATTTCCACTGAGGTGGGCTAATACCCACTGTGTCCCCCAGTGAAAACGTCGAGAAATGGATTTTACAATGAGTACAAAAATCCTTTTATTTCTATTACAGATACAGATGAAAGACGGCTACGGAACCCAGCAATGTGAACACAGTCTCAGCTAAACTCATTCACATGTTGAAAATAGAAGATCAGCAACACTTCCGAAGGTTTCCTCTTTAAAATTTAACTTTTATTCATTACAGTATAAAAGTACAAAAACATCCGTGCAAAAAGAAGTGAAAAAGTGAAATAGATTAAAATAAATGCCAACGCGTTTCAGAACTCATGGTTTCTTAATCATGGCATATCAAACAAATGTAACATCTCACGTTTTTATAGTGAGTCAGAAAGAGGCTGCACTACACACGTTAGGGCTTAATTCATTAGTATGTTACGATACACAATGTGTTAAATAAAGTTGGTACAAAAATTAATCATCTTTATATATATTAACCCCTTCCCGCCGATGGCACTTTTTGACTTCCTGACCAAGCTCGATTTTTCAAAACTGACATGTCACTTTATGTGGCAATAACTTTGGAACACTTTAACTTAGCAAACTGATTTTAAGATTGCTTTTTCGTAACACATTGTACTTCATGTTAGTGGTAAATTTTGGTTGATATGTTTTGTGTTTAATTATGAAAAAATAAGAAATTTGGTGGAAATTTTGAAAAATATGCATTTTATAAAGTTTGAAATGATGTGCATTGCATACAGATAGTCAGACCGCCAAAATTATATCCTAAATCTCATGTCCCAGATCTCTGCTTTATGTCGGCATCAAACTTTAGTCGCTCTTATTTTTTACGGACATTATAAGATTTACAAGTGAAACAACAATTATTCAAAATTTTCAAGGAATTTCTAAAACCCATTTTTTAAGGGACTAATCAAGTTATGAAGGGGTTTTGAAAAACCCTTGTATTAACCCCCCCCCTAAATCACCCCATTTTCAAAACTGCACCCCTTAAATAAGCCAAAACAACATATACCTAGTATTTTAACCCTATAAGTGCTTAACAGGAATTAATACAAAATGGAGGTGAAATTTTCAATGGAGGTGTAAACTAATATATGGACGCACAGCGAGACGCAGACGGGAAGGCGCGCCAAGGAGCTTTTAGAGGGCAGATCTGGCTGTGATCAGTTTCAGGAACCATGTCACATTTACAAAGCCATTGAGGTGTCAAAACAGTGGAAACCTCTAGAAAGTGACCCCATTTTGAAAACCGCACCCCTCGAAGAATTTATCAAGTGATGTAGTAGCATTAGTAACCCCGAAGTGAATGTGTAAGCTGTGCGGAGTAAATTGGGTACACCAAATCCCATTCTATTTTCCCACCAGCTCCTATGACGCGGACGGGGAAGAGGGGCATTCTGGGGGGTCAGCGCTGGTGTATTATCTCTCATAAGCTCTAAATATGGGGTGTCCCCTGAAAACGCTCGCACAGCATATACATTTCCTTCTAGTCGCAGCCACTTACAGTATGTCCTAATGATTTGCTGACTTTTGGGGTTTTTGTCTTCACATTGTACAAGGTAGATTTTTATTTTCTGGCAATGTGGCCATATGAGGGCTTGGTGTTTGCGGTATTAGATGTACTTTTCAATGTCACCATTTTGGGGTGCCTGTAACTTATTGACTACATTTTATTAACTCTTTCTGGGTGGGGTGTAAAAGGAAACATCAATTCTGGCATTGCTTTTTAGCATTTATTTTTATTCCCGTGCAGAGTACAGCATAAGTAACATGTTACCTTTATTCTGCGCGTCGGTACGGTTACGGCGATACCTCATTTATATGATTTTTTAATGCATTGCTATTTGTGCAGAATAAAATTCAATTTAGGGAAAAAATCTGTTATTTTTGCATCGCCATCTTCTGAAAGGCATAACATTTTTATTTTTCGCTAGACAGAGCTGGTTGAGGGCTTATTTTTTGCGGGATGATCTCTGCTTTTTATTGGTACCATTTTGGTTTTCATCTGACCATTTGATTACTTTTTATTGAACATTTCGTAAGGGAAAGGTGGTGAATAATCATTATTTTGTGCGGTTTCCTACTTTTTTTTTTATGAAGTTCGCCGTTCGGGTTAAATAATGTTTTAATTTTGTTTTTCAGGTTATTACGGACGCGGCGATGCCAAATATGTAATATTTTTTTCTATTTTTCTTTATTTTACATAATAAAACATTTTATATGTGGAAAATGGGATTTTTGGGGCTTTATTTATTTCTAATTAATTTTAAACTTATTTAAACTTTATTTTTACTTTTTTTGTCACTTTTTTTTTTCTGTCCCCATGGGGTATTGAAGCAGTGATCTGCTGATCGCTGCTTCATTATATGTATCTGCAAGTCACTGATCAGACCCCGGGCTGCCCACTACCAACACCGGCACCCTCCGAAACCGGCGCGGAGGGTTCCAATCAGCACCAATATATAGCGAAACCCCGGAGATGCCGGCAGGAATCTCAGGGGTTAACACCTGTGATCGGACCCGGTTCCGACCGCGGGTGTTATAGGGCATTGTCAGCCGTAAGATACGGCTGACACCCTCAGGGAATGGTGCGCACACAGGTTCTGTGTGCGCACCATGCAGCCACTGTACTAGTACTAGTAAGACCTTCCCGGCAGCGCCGTACTATTATGGCGGATGTCGGGAAGGGGTTAAAATGTCTATTTCAGAGAAACATTTTTAGTGTTGTCTAAAACAACAATGAATTTTTCCACAGGAAAATTATATTACTTTATATTTATTGTATATTCATGTTACATTTTTTGATCATTGAAAACGTAAGAATCTTTCTGCCATATGTTCTAACACACAGAAAACTTGCACACAGGACCTTACTGCAGAGACGTTGTATACACAAACTTGCACACAGGACCTTACTGCACAGGCGTTGTATACACGTCTCATAGTTCTCTTAATTCTATCTTATAAAATAACAGTGACGTAAATTTACCACATTGTCCACAATCATAGTCGGCCTATATTAGGGTGTAGAAGTCATAGTATAGCTCATGTATTGTTACATATTAGTGTTGAGTTTATCATCCCATCTACACCAGTTTCCTACAACAGATGGGTTGTAATGTTTCACATCTTTGAGGCACGGCTGTTTCTTGATCCAAAGATACTCCTTGTTCTGCACCACTTTCTGCAAATGTGGATGGAGTAGGTGGAGGCCGGACCTGGGACACCTTGGTCCAACATATTTATTATAGCTGACATTTGAAGTTATATAGAAAATCTATGTCTGTTCCTTCCTGGTGTAGATTTTCAATGTGATGTACAGGCTTGGGCTTCATTTATTAAGACATCGGATCCTCTTGATAATTCAGGTGCGCCTTGTTCCAGTTGGGACCTATATTAAGAGTGGCATAAGAAAAGCCAGTCCTAATAAATGTCCCTATGGCAAACTTCTGATGATGACCAGAAGACCAATCCACCATTCCCTAAATTTATAGTAGAGACCCACTGCTAAGAGAAGCAGCTATTGGAGCAACGCTTTGTATTAAATTACCCTTTGTCATATAATATGTTTATTACCCTCTTACTTGTGATTTTAAAAATAACGTGGAACTGCCAAAATATTCAATGGCAGAAATAAAGTATTGAAGGCAGAAAGTACTTGGAACATGGATAACTGAGAATATAGAAGAAAGATTGCTCATTGTTACTGCACAGAATTCATTTTTGGTTGTCGTTTCCATATTTACTATACGGTACCTGAAAGGTTCTTTGTGTTTTAGTGCACACACGCTGTTGTCAGTAATCCCGCCACCCTGAACAGTACCCAGCAGAAGAAAATAGAGAAACACAACATCTCTGTAGAAAATCCTGACTTTATATGGAATTCAGTGCAAGAAGAGCGACTTGTAGAGGTGGAATATAAGGACAATGACAAACCATGTGAAGACACACGGGATGAAGTACGAGGTAAAGCCATCTCTATGCCAGCTCTACACTTTGTTCCTGATTTGCTAGGTGCAATTAAAAAGAAAAAAAAAGGGAGTCTGCCAAGTGACTCTACAGTTTCAGAATATGCCTCTGTTATTCAGCCATGGAGCCCAATTTTAATGTAAATTGTCTTTTTCCCCATAAAAATGTGTTCTTCCATTACCAAGCCATTTATTTATTTCAGAATATGCAAATGAGCAGTCTTGAGGCCTGAGGGTGCTCTAAACTGCTACACCCCACACTGCCCAGGACCACCCTCCTTCCCTTGTCCTTTCTTTGAGTGAGAGGGTGCTATGCTGAAATCTCACCTGGCCCTGTGTTCTTGTCTTTGTGCCATCAGGGTCAGTGTGGGGTTTAGTAGTTTGGAGCAGCAGAGTTGCTCTCATTGCTCCAGACTGTTCATTTGCATATTGTAAAATATTTCTGCAAGGGAGGCAGGAATTTTCATGGGAGAAAAAGGCGTTACAGTCTGGTGAGCCTGACCTATCTAAGTGTGTTGCTGGTTTAATATGCTTCACCCTGGTGACAGACTCCCTCTAAAGTATATTGGTATTTTGACAATATTTTGTCTTGAATATGGAAATGTTTCTATTTATGTTCTTTTGTAAATGAAAAATCATTCTGATAAGAGCCACAAAATGGGTATCTATTTACTTAGGGTGTGTTCACATCTTTACCATTTAATCCGATCTTCTCACCCATAAATACATAAATATAGCCAAACCTAATGTGGTGTACTTTTGTCCTATGTTGTGCCAAAGATGAATCCACAACCCACTCCACCCCACAAACCCCAATTTATTATAATTTACACTAGAAAGCTGGCATGACTTATACCTGAAATCATATGGATACCATCTGTATAATGTATTTATAGCTGACCCATGATGGTTCTGTTCACACTTTATCATAGAATCAGGAATAGTAACATAGCACGCAGGATCCATCATGTGACGCACCAACAGCACCTGCCAGACCCCATTTACTTGTAATATGGTTTGTTATATTTCACCATAGTCTCTGCCATTTTGACAGTAAGTATAACGCTGCAGTCTGTGATATCCTTCCCATCAATCATAACTGACGGGAGTGTGAACAGAGGCTTAGAAAACATCAAAAAGTAATTCTCAACGATAAAGATCTAATTCTTTGACACATATACAACACTCTTACTTGGCTTACAGACATTCCTATAGAGAAGATCGTCAAGTAGATTTGTGAAGTTTTGTGTCTGTAATTCAGTCAAAATGTGTAAAAGAGTCTCAAAATATTAATTTGAAATTCATTTTTTAATACAAATTTGCATTTGGTTCTTGCAGTGGAGAAGAAACGACTATTTCTTGCCAAATTACTAGCTGTAAACAAGAAAGATATACTGGAAAGGTAAAAATCATTATTTATTACCACCTTTATGTACAAAGTCCTTTTATATATTATCTGCTTCTCTTTTTTCTGCCCAGGCTACTCACTGCTTTTTAGCACCAGGTTCACACCTGCATTTGGATTTTTGTTGTTTGGGTCAGCTTGGGAACCCAATCCACTTAAAAAGCGGTTACCTTTGGAAACCCACAAACTCCATAGACTGTAACAGGGTACGCCTGGTTTCCGTCCAAATACCGTATTTTTCGGACTATAAGACGCACTGGACTATAAGACACACCCAGGTTTTAGAGGAGAAAAATAGGGAAAAAAAAAATTTCAGGCAAAAAATGGTAAAATATTTAATATGGGAGTTGTAGTTTTGGAACAGCTGCAAGGCCACATTGACAGGTGACCCTGCAGCTGTACGGGGATGTATAGGGCGTTTTTTTTGTGGGGCCAGGTGTAGATCGGGCACTTTCAGACACAGGGATACCTAATGTATATGTTTCACAGTAATGTTATACTTTTATATGTATTCTAGGGAAAGGAGGTGAACTTTTATTTATTTTATTTTTTATTATATTTTTTTTAAGTGGTTTTTTTTTATTTATTTTTTTACTATTTTAATATCCCCCGCCTAGGGGGCTTGAACCTGCAATCATTTGATTGCAAGTCCCATAGACGGCAATACAAGTGTATTGCCGTCTATGGGAGATTCTATACATTACTATCGCGGAGTGTCATAGACCAGCCGCGATAGTAATATATATCTATGACAGGCCTGGGAGCCTTCATTAGGCTCCCGGCTGTCATCGGAACAGGTCGTCTCCTGCGGCCTCGCCGTGCAGGAGCCGGCCTGCACACTGAAGGTATGGGGCCGTTGGGGGTGGGGGGTGGGGGGGCTAACTGACTGTCGGGACCTGCGGCAGTCAGTTAGGAGGAGCGGATTTACAGCATACCACCGCTTGTTTTCTTCAGCGGCAGGAACGTGGCAATCCGCAGGCCCCGGCAGCTAAGACACTCCCCAGCATCTGCTGTAATAGACCGGCGGATGCCGGGGAGTGTCTTAGCTGCCGGGGCCTGCAGTATTGTCACACTCCTGCCGCTGAAGAAAACCAGCAGTGGCAGTAGCGCGGCAATCCGCAGGCCCCGGCAGCTAAGACACTCCCCGGCATCCGCTGGTCTATTACAGCAGATGCCGGGGACTGTCTTAGCTGCCGGGGCCTGCGGATTGCCGCGCTACTGCCGCTGAAGAAAACCAGCGGTGGCAGTAGCGCGGCCATGCTGCAAACCCACATTCAGACTATAAGACGCACCCTCATTTTCCTCCGAAATTTGGGGGAAAAAAAGTGCGTCTTATAGTCCGAAAAATACGGTAATACGGAGAGAAAAGTCTTTCTTGCGGGTCTTATCTCTCAGCGGATTTGGGGACGGAATCCCCGAATACAGACCAGGCGCAGGTGTGATCTTAGCCTTATATTAGCCTAAGTATTGCATAACTGAAGTGACTGTTACACAGTCTGCATGTCCTGTATCCTGCTTAGATTAGAAAGATAATAAATCTAAGGACTGGTTAACATCTGCGTTCGGTATTCCATTCGAGGAGTTCGCTTGGGGACCCCCTGAACAGAATACCGAACGCATTAAAAAGTGGTTAGCTTAAGAAACCACAAGGACTCCATATACCCCGTATTCTGCACGGTGTCCGCATGAATCATGCGGAGAGAGAAGTGTTTCTTGCAGTACTTTTCTCTCCGCATGATTTGTGCGGAAAACACAGAGACCTCATCTTAGTCTATGGGTTCCATGTGGTTTCTCTGCTAACCTCTTTTTAATGCGTTTGGTATTCCATTTGGGAGGTCCCCAAGTGAACTTCCTGAATGGAATACCGAACGCAGATGTTAAACAGGCCTCAGTCTTTACACATCTTATAATTAAACAGGAGCACAATGACAGGGACAGAGAAGAAGACAGGGATTCTGTTCATGAGTGCACTACAGCTACATAAGGCTTAAGCAGGGGTGGGTGCAGTCAGCAAAGACCTCTTGTGTAAGGAGTTTGTCTGCGCCCCCTCCCTTTAATAATATAGGGGTCATATTGTGCCGCACATTTGACAAAGGGCCTTCCAAGTACCAGTTGTCACACATTTTCTTTGCTGTGTATTGCTGGCCGTTTTCTGAGATGCCTTGGCCAAAATAGCCTTCCACTCTGGCACTCGGGCTTGTGTCTTATTTATAAAGAGGCCAAGGCCTTATGATTGTTGAGGAATCCCTTGTGTCTATCGGACACTATATTAAGACTGGCTTAGTACAAAATGGCAGTCTTAATAAATCTTCCCCAATTTGTACCCCAAGATGGGAACAATTAAAGCTACAAGGTGTTGTATCACCATAATTGTAAGGACTGCTTAAGAAAGTTATGGTTTAAAAAAAATCCTAAAAAATTAGCTGGGTCCTTAAAGGGTTGAAGTTAAAATTCTTATTGAACATTAAGATATAAATATTCGTCTGCCACGTGAATGTGAATGGTGATGTTTATTAGTGGTTTACAGGGTCAGATTGTTTGTCTAACGTTTCTGGCAGATGCTAGACGGGTTGTCTCATCCACATCCAGCCCTCTCTCTCTCTGTCCACTTCATCTCTCAGTCCAGGAATGGACAGAACGCCTATTCCAGGAGACTGGGAGAGCAGATCTGCCATGTAGTAGACACCAAGAGTGACTCACAGTCTCATACTGATGCTGGTTGGCTCACAGATTAGAAAGGAGTTTTCTTGGCTCAAAATTGGGTTTAAAAGGAGGTTATATCACCTGGTAATGTCCCCTGAAAGTCCCCACATATTTTCTGTTCAAAATGTCCAATACCGCTATCCTCTCAGGGTCTCTGACACTCATTGGGATTGTTTTTGAATTGTGAATTATGTCAGTGGCATGTAGGACCTTCTCATTACATTTTCCAAATTTCCTGGCGCTGGCCCAGAAGCCAGCATAAGGAATCATTTACAAACCTCTGTCCCTACCCTTCTCCCCTCTTCACAAACTTTCCCTTCCATAACAAGGCCCCGTTCCCACGGAGTAACGCGCCACTCATTTAGACACGTAAACACGTGTCAGAGTGAGGCGCTTTAAAACAGATCCCATTGACTTTAATAGGTGCCGGATTACGCGCGCTACACAATGAAATCAATGGGTTATAAAGCCTCGCATTGATTTCAATGTGCAGCACACGTATGCCGGCACCCATTGAAGTCAATGGGATCTGTTTTGAAGTGCCTCACTCTGACATATGTTTACGTGTCAGAATGAGCGGCGCGTTACCTCGTGGGAAGGGGGCCTTGGGGTATTTGTGGACTAATAATGTGGTCTCAGATGTTTTTTATTTTTGTATTTTCGTTTTTTGCTCCCTGTATTCCTAAAACCATAACTTTCTAATTTTCCTGTTTACATAGTGATATGAAGGCTTGTTTTTTGTGTGACAAGTTGTACATCAAAATGGTTCCGATGACTATTCTGTACAATGTATTAGGAAGCAGGGAAAACATTCTGAATGAGGTGGAATTGAAGAAAAATAATTGAATACTGCCATTTTCTTAGGGGCTTTTTTTATACGGCTTCCACTGTGCGGTAAATTACTATGTTAGTTATATTTTCTCAGGTTGGTACGCTCATAGTGATACCAAATGTTTTAATAACAGCATAATGGTTTTTGAAAGTTTTGAAGAAAATCACCGTATTTTGTCACTTTTTTTTACATTTCTGAGTACAGAGCTGTGTAAGGCGTCTTTTTTGCAGGGCAACATGTAATTTTTATTGATACCATTTTGGACATTTATGATGTTATAATCACTTTTTATTCCATTTTTTTATAGGGAGGGAAATGACTGAAAAAAAAATGCCAATTTTAATAGTTTGGACATTTTTGGATTTAAGAATACCTAACGTGTCATCTATGATCAATATGATCAAAGGCAATGCTACTGGGTCCCTGCTATGTAAAACAACACAGATCCAGCAGCTAGTGTGACCAGTCTGCTTCAGAGATGCCGTATTTCATCATATTTCATGTATGTGCGTCCTGAGGCACGTAGAGGTTAAGGTCCTATAACAATGTTCAGTTATCAAACATCTATCACACTAACATCAGTAGATTTAAAGGGTTAATCCCACCACAGTCAATTATGGCTGAGATGGCAATAGGTGTCCATAAGTCCTGACCACCGGGGTGGGACATAAGGAAATAGTGCAATGGTGCTTTTTCCATAGCTCACATTTACTTCTAATGGATTTACAGAAAGAGCATAGAACCCACTGGGGAACAGTGTCCGCGAGTCCCGGCTTAGTGGTTGGACTTGCAGGTAGCTATTCCCTTCTCAGGTGTGGTTATAAAAGAAATCCCATAAACATTGTATGTCAGAAAGTACGTGGATATGAAGTTGTTCACCACTTTGAAGTTATAACAGGCTACTCTTTTCTGAAGTCAAAGAAAAAAGAGAAATGTATCAGCTCACCCTGTAGAGTAATTTCAATTCCACCGTATCCAGGAGGGCTCGGCTCACAGGTGGACCGCTGCCTGCTGATAATAGATCCAAAACGAAGAAACAAAAGCCAGCTACTTTCAAGGATTGATGTACTAGAATCCATAGTGTATTTAAAAATAAACGTTATTTTCATATTTCTTGTTTAAAAAGTTGCATTGTGGTCAGAGTCTGGCCGTGCTTCCCTTCTTCTCGGCTCAGCCGAGTCCCGAAACGCGTAGCCAATACATCTTCTGGCCAGACTCTGACCACAACGCAACTTTTTAAACAAGAAATATGAAAATAAAGTTTATTTATTTTTAAATACACTACGGATTCTAGTACATCGATCCTTGAAAGTAGCTGGCTTTTGTTTCTTCGTTGTGGATCTACTCTTTTCTGAGGTTTTTTTCATAAGACATTGGAGGGTGTATGTAAGATTTTGTGCTTATTTAGCCAGAAGAGCATTTGTGGGGCCGGGTGCTGTTCTAATGTCGGCAATTTGCTTTCGAGTTCTTCACAAAAGTGTTGGATGAGGTTGTAGTTCGGGCTGTGTATGGGTCAGTCAGCACCTTCCTCACTGAACTCACCCAGCCATGGTTTTTTGGCACTTGCTGTGTCCACTGGGGCAGTAATAGAAAAAGTCTGTATTTGGTTATTTCTGTATTTCCAATTTACCTTAATGGAGACAGAAAGCAAATGTCCATGGATTGTAAGGTGTGAACTTGGGATGGAATTAACCCCTTCCTGCCGATGGCATTTTTTGATTTTCGTTTTTCGTTTTTGACTCCCCTCCTTCTAAACCCCATAACTTTTTTATTTCTCTGCTCCCAGAGCCATATGAGGTCTTAATTTTTGCGGGACAAATTTTTCTTCATGATGCTACCATTAATTATTCTATATAATGTACTGGGAAGCAGGAAAAAAATTCAGAATGGGGTGGATTTGAAGAAAAAATGCATTTCTGCGACTTTCTTACGGGCTTTGGTTTTACGGCGTTCACTGTGCAGCCAAAATGACATGTCCCCTATATTCTGTGTTTCGGTACGGTTCCAGGGATACCAAATTTATATGGTTTTATTTACATTTTGACCCCTAAAAAAAATTCCAAAACTGTGTTAAAAATTTTTTTTTCTAAAAGTCGCCATATTCCGACGGCCGTAACTTTTTTATACGTAAGTGTACGGGGATGCATAGGGCGTCTTTTTTGCGGGGCCGGGTGTACTTTTTAGTTCTACCATTTTTGGGAAATGTTATTGCTTTGATCACTTTTTATTCAAATTTTTATCAGAATCAAAACAGTGAAAAAACGGCGGTTTGGCACTTTTGACTATTTTTCCCGCTACGGCGTTTACCGAACAGGAAAAATATTTATAGATTTGTAGAGCGGGCGATTTCGGACACGGGGATACCTAACATGTATATGTTTCACAGTTTTTAACTACTTTTATATGTGTTCTAGGGAAAGGGGGGTGATTTGAACTTTTAATTCTTTTTATATTTTTTTTAACTTTTTTTTTTTTTTTTTTTTTTTTTTTTTTTTTTTTGCATTTATTAGACCCCCTAGGGGTGTTGAACTCCAGGGGGTCTGATCACTAATGCAATGCATTACAATGCTAATGCATTGCA
This sequence comes from Leptodactylus fuscus, assembly GCF_031893055.1. Lineage (NCBI taxonomy): Eukaryota > Metazoa > Chordata > Amphibia > Anura > Leptodactylidae > Leptodactylus > Leptodactylus fuscus. The sequence continues at coordinate 253,832,896 of NC_134266.1, read as the reverse complement.
ATGCATTGCAAAAAAGCATCCTTTCTTTTGCAGGCTGCATAGACCAGCCTGCAAAAGAAAGGATTTGCAGACAAGCCTGGGAGCCTGTACAAGGCTCCCGGCTGTCATGGCAACGGGACGTCAACCCTGGAGCATGCTCCAAGAGCCGGCGATCCCGGCCAAAATGGCGGCGCCCATGCGCCGCCGGGAAAATGGCGCCTCCGGCCATTTTGTAAACATGCACACATAGACGAACTGCATATACATGACACAGAAGACATGGCATACACATGCACAGGAGCTGCATACACATCACACACAGAACATATTGTGCACACACAGCTCCTTGTATGTCACTTGTATGGACACATCCTGTAGCCCCATCACCCCCTCTCTCTATAGAGCAGTCACTAGAGAACAGTCTGTAGGAATTTATCATCTGCAGACCTGTCCTGATTGGGGCGGGGCTTCTTCTCAGCCAATCCTGATCGGGGCGGGGTTTCCCCTCAGCTGTAGCTCCTCCCAGGCGCGGTTTCTCCTCAGGATGTTTCAGGCGGTGTCACATACGGATGAGTTCTCAGGTACAGGAGAATATTCTGGAGATTTTTACCACAGATTTTCTCCAACTCTTTCCTAATGAATTACACTTGGTCTGTATGTAACTAGGAATGTATAGTTAAATGAACGTGGAACGTCACACTTGAGGATGTGCCAATAGTAGTTTATTGGAGTAGAGTACCTTGGGCCTTGCATCCCTCAATCATAGGAATGTATAGTTGTTGTCAGGTCTTTTCTAGTATCCGGGAAATCTGTATTTCTAGTCAGACACCAGTCCTAGAATACATTGTCCTGTGTCTCTGTGACTGAGGAACTTCTCTCCTAATATCTTATATATCACAGTATATTATATACTGTATACCTGTGATACCTCTGTATATACCAGGGAGGGCTGTATACTACTGTATACTGGTATATACTGACTATTATATAAACCAGACCCTATATATACTGTATTCCTGTAATACCTCTCTGTATATACCAGAGAGGGCTGTATACTGGTGAGTACAGATTATTATATAGACCAGACCCCTGTATTATCAGATATATACTGTATACCTCTGATACCTCTGTATATACCAGGGAGGGCTGTATACTACTGTATACTGTTGTATACTGACTATTATATAAACCAGACCCTATATATACTGTATTCCTGTAATACCTCTCTGTATATACCAGAGAGGGCTGTATACTGGTGAGTACAGATTATTATATAGACCAGACCCCTGTATTATCAGATATATACTGTATACCTGTGATACCTCTGTATATACCAGGGAGGGCTGTATACTACTGTATACTGTTGTATACTGACTATTATATAAACCAGACCCTATATATACTGTATTCCTGTAATACCTCTCTGTATATACCAGAGAGGGCTGTATACTGGTGTGTACAGATAATTATACAGAACAGACCCCTGTATTATCAGATATATGCTATATACCAGTGATACCTCTGTATATACCAGGGAGGGCTGTATACTGGTGTGTGCAGATTATTATATAGACTAGACCCCTGTATTATCATTCATATATATACTGTATACCTGTGATACCTCTGTATATACCAGGGAGGGCTGTATACTGGTGTGTATAGATTATTATATAGACCAGACTCTTGTATTATCAGATATATGCTATATACCAGTGATACCTCTGTATATACCAGGGAGGGCTGTATACTGGTGTGTATAGATTATTATATAGACCAGACTCTTGTATTATCAGATATATGCTATATACCTGTGATACCTCTGTATATACCAGGGAGGGCTGTATACTATTGTGTACTGGTGTGTACAGATTATTACATAGACCAGGTTTCTGTGGTACATCATGGCCTATATGGTGATGTCCATCACTCAGGATAGATATATTACTCCCATGTATATCTCTTCATTCCTGTTTACTAGTCGTATAGTGGTGACCTACAGCTGTGAGGTGACCTACAGCTGTGAGACCCTGCAGTATACAAGGTGCCTGGGAAGAGCCAATACAACATGAGCACTCTTCTGAGAGGAGAGGGGATGTGACTGATTATGTCGGGATATTCATCAAAAAGGTGAATGGCCGGAGTTCAGTTGAACATGAAAGAATCCTTTCTCTGTGACAATATGGCTGCCGTGTGTGACCAAGGCGTTCGCTCTATTATTGGTTCATGACATATAAACACCTCAGATACTCGGATAAGCTCCATTATGTCTCTCAGGAAAATAAAGAGATTTCTTTTTCACTTATCTATAGCGATCAGATATCTCATAAGTATTTCACCTGAATCCCTCTCAAGCACTGAATATGAGGAGAGTGGGTTAAGGAAAATGGAAACCATCATAAGGGTCTTATATGTAATATGATCGGTGGGGTAGACTTAGGACCACTGGCGTTATTAATGTAAGGGGAACAGTTTTAACTCCCTAAATACCCCTTTGTGTATACCCCAGTACATTTTACACTTTGTAGAATTTCTGTACAGACTCCACAACCGAAATTCTGCTGCACATGTGCATATTTATATATTATTTATTTATTATTCTTACTTGTATGGCATCATGCACTTTACAGACATGGTCAATCACTGTCCCATATAGCACACAGAAAATGTGAACCCGGCATCATTCAGACAAGGTGGAATTGTAGAAAATTTATGAGTAAATACATAAACTTGCTGCAGATTTTCAAATCCACATTTCCTTTATTTTGGCACAAGGTTGTTTTACCCCTAAAAATGTTGCCATGGGGATGCCTTGGCCCTTCTAATGTACAATACAACAGAAAATCTGAGTGACCCTTGTTTCATATTAGCATTTGGATTCTGTCCGGGGGAGTCGGCATGGACTTTGAATTTTAATAAATCTCTTCAATATGTTGCAGAATAAAAATGTTCCCTGAGAAATCCGCAGCAAATCCACATAACAGTTTTGCAATGGATTCAAATTTGGGGAAAAATCTGCAGCAGAAAAAGTGCACTATATATGGATTTTCCATATGGCCGGGTATCCATGGTCACTAAATTTGTGTGATCAGTGCAGTAAAGCATTTGTGACCATGGTGAGATATTATTACGTGTTCATGTCTAGTGCATTTTTTTGAGTGCATTAAATTACTTCTGTGAAAGTGTTTAGGGCAAACAGGTAAAGCAGAAGGGTCCTATCTTGTATCCCTGCACCAGGTATAGCGTCACTTATTTCCAACATGATCTGCACTGTAAATGGTGACTGTACCCTTGAGAAGAGTCAGCAAGTTGTTTGGTCTCTTGTATTTCCAGCAGTGTCTCCACCCAACAGGGAACTTTGCATTGATCTGCATTCAGACCACAACATACTCATTCTCATGTACAGCTGAAAACAGAGGAAAAATATACAGTACCATGTGACTAGTGTCTGCTAACAGGTGGGTTGTTCTAATATACCTGCTTGTATGTACATGACATTCACTTATTCACTGACTGTAATGTGACTTGTAGCAAATACCACATTGTGCCATACACATCCTGTGCAATGTATTTCAGATCATCTGTCACACAGGAGCAGATGCAGCGCAAAGAAGATCACAGCTCAAAGCACCAGTGAGTGGGAGAGATGTATCAGTGCTTTGCCGCAAATTTCAGTTCCATAAGTGAGCCAGTGCACTATTCTTAGGGGCTGATCTCAGCTATGTTTTTTTACAGCCGAATTTGCATTTCTTGTGTATCCGTTTTTCTAATGGACTCATTACCTTCAATGGGTGAATGAATCAGGTTTGTGGAAGTGGATCAGAGCGTCCAATCCCTGAAAAAATAGCTTTCTCGCCTAATTTCCACTGAGGTGGGCTAACACCCACTGTGTCCCCAAGTGAAAACGCCGAGAAATGGATTTTACAATGAGTACAAAAATCCTTTTATTTCTATTACAGATGAAAGACGGCTACGTAACCCAGCAATGTGAACACAGTCTCAGCTAAACTCATTCACATACCCTATTGGTAGATTTAAAGTATAAGAAAACAGTGAGTCATAAGGCCACAGTATAATTGCACATGTAATAATGCATCCCAATAAATTAGAATATCACCAAAAAATTTGTTTTTTTAGTAATTCAATTGAAAAAGTGAAACCCATATATTATATTGAGTCATTATAAACAGAGGAAACTTTTTCAAGTCTTTCTGTTAGTGATGATGATTATGGCTTACAGCCAAGGAAAACCCAAAAGTCATTATCTCAGAACATTAGAATATTACATAAGACTGACAGTAAAAAATTATTTAACACAGAAATGTTGGCCAAATGAACTGTCTGTCTAGTAAATGCCCTCAATACTTGGTGGGGGCTCCTTTTGCATGAATTAGTGCATCAATGTGACATGGAGGGATCAGCCTGTGGCACTGCAGCGGTGTTATGGAAGCCCAGGTTGTATGATAGTAGCCTTCAGCTCGTCTGCATTGTTGGGTCTGGGGTCTCATCTTCCTCTTGACAATACTCCATACTCTATGGGGTTAAGTTCAGGCGAGTCTGCTGGCCAATCCAGCACAGTGATACTGTGGTTATTAAACCAGGTCTTGGTACTTTTGGCAGTGTGGACAGGTGCCAAGTCCTGTTGGAAAATGAAAATTCCCTCTCCAAAAAGCTTGTGGGCAGAGGGAAGCATGAAGTGCTGAAGAATTTCCGGTTGGCGGCTGCACTGAGTTTGGTCTTGATAAAACACAGTGGACCTGCACCAGCAGATGACATGGCTCCCCAAACCATCAGTGATTGTGGAAACTTCACACTGGACCTCAAGCAGCTTGGATTGTGTACAGCGACCTCTTCACTCTTCCTCCAGACTCTGGGACCTTCCAAATGAAACACAAAATTTACTTTAATCTGAAAACACCTTTGACTACTGAGCAGCAGTCCAGAACTTTTTGATGCTATTCTAATTTTTTGAGGTGCATTAGTACTTGCTGTGTTATCACCTTTTCCCTGCAGTTGCACATTGCTACGTCCAGCTCAAAGGAAAATGTAATTTCTGGTTTGTTTATTTGGGGGACACAGCACGATGGCTACAGGCCCGGCCACTAGGAGGTGTTGTGTCCCCCAAAGAGTACAACGAGAAAGGGTTGTAACGGTGAATACAAAAATCTTAAAGCAACCACAGAGCACCCAGCAAGTATTACTTCATATTCTAATGGATAGGGGCTATATATAACACTATGTAACAAATTTTTATTTTTGAAAAAATGATCCTACTGACTCATTAATGCTTGAAGAAAGTGATTTTATTCAACATGTGACAACAGTAAACATTTTCGGCTCAACTCAAGCCTTCATCAGACTCTACAATGATATATAAATATATACAAAATTAGTGAGTTTTCCCAATACCACCATGTGTATGTGTCACAAAGTTCAATTTATATACATATCTACATATATGTCACAATATCTCGGTACAGATGTACAGCCCCAGTCTGCCAGTGTCTAGAGACTGAAGCAGTGGAACCTTCTGTACGAAAGTGTTCAAGTTGCAGACCAGCAGAAGTGGCATCAAACATTTCTTCAGCAATCATGACGGTCTGTGCTTTTGTCACAACGTCAGTTTTCTTGAAGTGTTGCGAGGTTTCCTTGGCAAGCACAAAGCAGAAAATTCTGTAGAGCTGGTCCAAACTCTTGTGTGCAAATACCAAGAAATGGACTGCAGGATGTCTCTTAAAGTTGATATTCTTGATGCCCACCTCGACAAGTTTAAGTAGAATATGGGGACATTCTCTGAGGAGCAAGGAGAACGCTTTCATCAAGATATACTGAATTTTGAACGTCGCTACCAAGGACAGTACAACGAAAACATGATGGGAGATCACATTTGGGGACTTGTTCAAGAAAATGACTTACAGTATACAGGTAGTCCTCGGGTTCCGTCGGTCTCGGCTTACGACGTTTCGTCGTTACGACAGCTCCCTTGTAACAGAAAACTGCCAGCACTCCCAGCTAGCAAGGACTAGCCTGTGGAAAATCAATGCTGGCAGCTTGCTGTTACAAGTGAGCTTGTAAAATAAAACCCTGAAACAGAATGTGAAACTTACCGTACGGTGCAGGGTGGGCGGGCGGGCATTCAGGCCTCCTCTTCCTCCGATGTCCTGACCACTTCCTCCGGCGCTCGCGAACTGTTAATGGCCAGGGCGCATGTGCAGTATCATAATGCTTCTATTACGGCTACTGCGCATGCGCCCAGGCCATTATCAGCTTGCGAGCGCCGGAGGAGGAGGACGGAACATCAGAGGAAGAGGAGGCCTGAATGCCCGCCCGCCCACCCTGCACCGTACGGTAAGTTTCACATTCTGTCTCAGGGTTTTATTTTAAAGGGGGGGGGGGGGGGGTTGATCCGTTCCTACGCGGCGGCGGTATGGTAGGTTTCCGACTTACGTCGAAATTCGGTTTACGACGCCGCGCAAGAACGGATCAATGTTGTAAGTCGAGGACTACCTGTAATTGGAAATCTAGAAAACAAACACACTTTTAATTTTAATATTTCAACTCTTGCAGTACTGTATAATGACATTATTTTTCTATGACATTTTATTATTGTATATGCAGCTAGACAGCTGAATATAGTCGTTATTTTTACTAATATCAGATATTTTTATTGTTTTTGATGCCCTGGTCATAAAAACAAAGTTAATTTTTAATAATAATTTGTATTTTCTGTAATGCCAACCTATGCGCTGTTAGGAAATAACATTTGATTAATAAGGACAAAAACTCTGTTACATAGTGTAATGTTTGTCAGTGTCATATAGAAGAGCACCAGTGAAGGTGCAATTTAATGTGTTTCTTTTGATTTAAATCTCTCAGTGTTGTCCGGGCCACAAGAAAATGGCCGCTTACACCAGCTTACCGTGTATGCGGCCATTTTCTTGTGGCCCGTGCATGCGCAGTCGGCTCTTCCCAAGGCCTAGAAGATTGAATCCCAGGACGAAACAAGACAGAGGGAGAGGGAGTTCCAGAAGAAGAAGGAGGCGTTGCTGGAGATTTCTCTCGCAGCATTGGGGACGCGCCCAGTGCTGTTTGAGCACTGGGGACCAACCCCAGTGCTGCGAGAGAACTCATTTGCGTACTGAAGAAAATTCGAATTTCTACCGAGCAGCGGTGCGGAGAAGACATCTAAAGGTAGGAGAAGAATAGCCTTTCTTAAGTGTTTCTTAAGTGATGTGTTAGTCAGAAAAAAGGTGATGAAATGATAGGATCCCTTTAAGTCAGTACTTCCTTTTATATTCCCCGCATGGTCCTGGACTGTTTGAGTGACAGAGACAGATATAGAGCAGATTCTGCTGTGCTTACTGTGTGCAGGGTATGGCATCTAAGCTCAACCCACAGCTTAGAGAGGAATGAAACTACAGTTATTTCTAATGTGTACGCACGTCAACTTTTCTTTAAATTTTGAACTTGGTTTAACACTGTCTTCTTTCTCTTTAGGGTGGGTTTGTGCATTTTTTCAGACTACATATTTTTCCTCAAAGTGAACTCGTTACCCCTTGAAGAATAGACAAAGCTGAAAAAATGCATCACTGTGAATGGAGGAGAAATGTCTTTTGTCTTAAATGAGAAGGTATGGAAGATTATATAGATAATCTGTTTTCCCTTAGCCCAAACAGCAGCACAAGATGGGGTATTCCTGCCCCTGTGTACTGTTAGGACAGGTGGAACTTTTAATAAACTAACAAGTTCCCTCCCATAAAAGGCCTAGGAGACCTCCCCCTCCCTGTGTTAGTCTCCAAGTACCATATAGCATAAGACCGCATATAATCTTAACAAGCCAAGGGAGGGAGCTTTGTGCTGCTGTTTGGGCTAAGGGAAAACAGATTATCTATATAATCTTCCATTCCCCCTACACCCAAACAGCAGCACAAGATGGGGATTTAACAAGTAATACCCCTTCTAGGGAGGGCGATCCTGACAGGCCGAGGTCAGGATTGAGTAACCAAAGGACTTCGCCTTGGAGGTATGCCAGTCCAATCTATAGTGCCTGGCGAAAGTCAAGTGGGAAGACCAAGATGCAGCCGCACAGATCTGGTCTACTGAGAGGGACTGCCTCTCTGCCCAAGACGCCGCTACCGCCCTGGTAGCATGGGCTCGCAAAAATTCTGGGACCGGCAGCCCCTGTGTCTGAAGGGCCACTGAGATGGCTTCTCTGATCCACCTTGACAGAGTAGTCTTGGACGCCTTATTACCCCTGTTGTGACCAAAAAAATTGACAAGTAGGTTTTCTGACCTGCGGAATGGACCTGTCCGGTCCAGATATATCCGCAGAGTTCGCACCAGATCCAAACTATGCATTTTCTGTTCCCACTTCGAGGAAGGAGAGGGGAAGAAGGTAGGTAAGGTTATAACCTGGTTTATGTTTTCCACTGAGGGAACTTTAGGCAGAAAACCTTGAATAAATCTAAGCTGGACTCGGTCCGGAAAAAAGGTCGTGTATGGCTCTGATGCCGCCAAAGCTTGGAGCTCTCCTACTCGCTTGGCAGATGTGATTGCCAGAAGAAAGGTTACTTTCCATGAGAGGTATTTGAGCTCCACCTCTGTCAAGGGTTCAAATGGAGGGCCGCATAGTCCTTGTAGGACCGCAGCTAGGTCCCATTGGGGGGCCGGGGGCCGTACCGGGGGTCGGAGCCTAGAGGCCCCTTTCTGGAATTGCCTTATGAGAGGATTCTGAGACAATCTAGTCCCCAATAGAGCGGATAGCGCCGAAACATGCACTCTCAAGGTGGCCGGGGACAATCCCTTGTCCAACCCCTCTTGTAAAAACTCCAGGACTGATTCAATGGACGATGTATCACACTGTCTCCTGGCCCCCCAGTCCTTAAATACTCGAGCAATCCTCTGGTAACTGCGATTGGTCGAGTCCGCTCTAGAGTGGGCCAATGTTCTTAAGACGGCCTGGAACAATCCTCTGTCTCCACGTACGGTGCGGTCAACCTCCAGGCAGTGAGGTTGAACCTGTCCAGGTCCTGGCAGAGCTGACTGTTTAGAGTTACCTGGTTTTGGACACACGGAAGCCTCCAGTAGGTCTCTCGACTCATTACCATGAGGTGGGTAAACCATGCCCTTTTCGGCCAGAACGGCATGATGACAATGGCCGAAGTCTGGTCCTGCCTGAGTTTCGCCAACACCCTGGGAATCATTGGAATCGGAGGGAAAACGTATGCTAGTTTGAAGCTCCAGGGTATTGACAGGGCATCGATCGCCAAGGGATTGCCGTCCCGATACAGGGAGCAGAATTGTCCCACCTTGGCGTTGTGTTGGGTGGCCATCAGATCCACCTCGGGGAGACCCCACATCCTGGTGAGTTGTTTGAAAACTTCCGGGGACAGAGACCATTCGGCTGTTGTTATTAGTCCCCTGCTTAACTGGTCTGCCAGGACGTTGAGGTGGCCCTTGATATGCACCGCTGACAGCCGGGACAAGTTCTCCTCCGCCCAGGAGAATATCAGGTTGGTCACCCTCATCAGGGAGGGAGACCTGGTGCCTCCCTGTTTGTTGATATATTGGACGGCCGTTGAATTGTCTGTCCTTATTCTGACAGCCTTCCCCTGAAGGTGGGGAGTCAGAGTCTGTAGTGCCAGATAAATTGCCGTAAGCTCTCGCCAGTTGGAGGAGCGAGTTCTCTCTTGTTGGTTCCAGGTTCCTCGTATTAGGGTCTCCCCCAGATGCGCTCCCCAGCCTGTAAGGGAGGCATCTGTGGTCAACAGGGTCCAGGAAGTCTGGACCGTGGACCTCCCGTCCTTGAGTTGAGACCACCATTCCAGTGATCGACGGGTACTGATGGAAAGCTGGATAGGCTTCTGAAGTCCCGAAGGACTGTGGTTCCATACTCTCAGGATCTCGAGTTGTAAGGGGCGCATATGCCATAGTGCCCAAGGAACTGCCTCGATGGTTGCGGACATGAGACCTAGGACCTTCATCGCTGTCCTGATTGTAACCTTCCTGGTTCGGGATAGGTAGTGAACCGCTCGACCAATCTTCTCCTTCCGAGGAGAGGGCAGGGAGATCATCATACTGAGAGAATCCAAATTGAACCCCAGGAACTGAATCCGGGTTGATGGAACCACTACCGACTTTTGCCAGTTTACCAGCCAGCCCAGCTCGCTCACAAAGGCCACTGTGATACCCAACTGTGTGGCCAAGACCTCCCTTGACTGAGCTTTTATCAGCCAGTCGTCTAAATAAGGGACAATAAATATCCCCTGGAGGCACAGGGCGGCTATGACCGGGGCCACTACCTTTGTGAAGGTGTGGGGGGCCGAGGATATACCGAACGGGAGAGCTGTAAACTGGAAGTGATGTAATCTTCCGTTTAAATACGTGGCAATCCTTAAGTACTTCCTGTGTGGAGGATAAATGGGGATATGGAGGTATGCGTCCCTCAGATCCAAGGTGACGAATAGTTCTCCTGGCTGCAGAAAGGGGAGAACCGATCTTATGGTCTCCATACGGAACCGGACCTTGCGGATGAATTGATTTACATACCTCAGGTCGATAATCATGCGCCACCCTCCGGTGGACTTTGGTACTAGAAACACGGGTGAATAAACGCCTTGACCCTGTTCGTCTAGAGGGACGGGTTCCAACGCAGCCTTGTCCACATACTCCTGCACGGATCTTTGAAGATGAAGCTGTTTGGTGCCCTGAAGAGGGCGGGTCCTCCTGTATCTGTCTGGAGGGGGGGATAGGAAGCTTATTTTGTAGCCTTCCCGTAAAAGCTGGAGAACCCATGGATCCTGGATATGATGGTGCCAGGCGGCTAGATGTAAGGAAAGCCGACCCCCCACCTTGGCCCTGCAGGCGAGGGAATCGTGATAGTCAGAAGGTGGATCTTTTCCCGCCACCACGGGAGGAACCTCGACCGCCTCTTGGGCCAGAGGGGCGCCCTCGAAACTGGCCTCTTGACATGCCTCTCGCGGGGCGTAGCCACGAAAGGATCGTTGCCTGGATCCTGTTGACTGAGGTAGGTTCTTACCTTTCGAATCGGCCAACCCCTCCATTAGCCGGTCAAGTTCACTCCCGAATAGCCTGCCTGGCTCAAAGGGCAGGGCGCATAAATTGAATTTTGAGGCGTTATCTGCCTTCCAGGGCTTGAGCCAGAGGGGGCGCCTCGCGGCGGTAGACAATGCCATGGTTCTCGCTGCCAGCTTGGTCTGATAGAAAGCGGTCTCAGAGAGGTAGTCGGACATGAGGCTAATGGTTGTCATAGCCTTTAACAGATCGTCCCGATGGACACCGGAGTCGATGTCCCTCTCCAGATTTGAGACCTCCGATCGCAGTTTAGCGACTACCTCACTAGCCGCGATGCCCACCGAAGCTTGAGCTGAGGAAGAGGCGTAAATACGCCTCAGGGACCCCTCCACCCTGCGATCCATCACATCCTGGAGGTTAGAGCCATCCTCCGCTGGCACTACCGTGCGTTTAGATAATTTGGAGACCGCTATGTCGACCTTAGGCGGGGGGCCCCAGGAGCTGGACTGGGCCTCGGCCAAGGGAAAGAGCGCCCTAAAGGGCCTAGAAGTATTGAATGGACGTTCTGGGAATCTCCATTCAGCTTCAAACCTCTTGACCATATCAGGGTTGGCCTTAAAGGTTTTGAGGGAGGTGGACGGAGTCTCCTCCGTGGCCTCCTCTACGTCCTTGGCCCGTAAGACCCTAAGCAACTTAGGCATCCTATCCACCGGGAAGACCGGCTTGGTTGGGTCCAGGTTGTCCTCTTCTGAGGAAACCTCATCCAAAATCTGCAGCGCCTCCATAGGTGGAAGCGAAGGGGGTGACGACTCCATGCGCGGTCTCTTAGACAGCTGAGAGATTGAGACCTTCATCTCTCTCATTGACTCCTCAACGAATTCTCTCACCCAACCAACCACGTCACGGACAGAAGTGTCTTCTGAAGGGGGACCTCGGCATCCGCGACAACACTGGTAGGCGTAGCCGTCCGGTAAAGGCACCTCACACTTAACACAAGCAAGGTGACGCCGTTTGCTAGAAGCTTTCCACCTAGGATTCTCCGCAATAGAGGAGGAAGATGACATCTAAAGAGAAATATATTGCTCATTATTCCTCTTACCTTAAAGCTTCTACCCTCAGGCCCCACCAGGGGGCATACATCACCTTGGATATAGTTCAGAAAATCTCCAACGTAGGGGAAATTCCGCCTTCTGGTTCTGGCTGCCCAGGAACAGTAGGAACCTGCAAGCTAGAGCTGACAGGCAACCTACACTGGGCAAACCAGAGCTAAATAAGGGAGAAAGGGGGGGGCGGAGTTATGTTAGCTCCGCCCTCTACCCCTTTCTTGCCCCCTACAATGGCTGGGGATTGCAAAACCTTCCCCCAGCCTAACCTAATTACAGACTAAGGCGGGGGGGGGGGAACCTGTCCCCCTGAAACAGCCTTCTAAGAAGGCACTGAGCGCAGCGACGAAGCGCCCTGGACTGCGCATGCGCGAGCCGGCAAAGCCGCGCATGCGCGAAGCAAATTCCCCCGCGCATGCGCGGAGAAGCGGAAGTCCGCGGCGCACCAGATAGTGCCCGCGGCAGAAACTTGTAGAGCGCCGCGAGGTTCCTCCTCCCCCGGCCGCCAGCGCCTCTGCACATCCAGGCGGCGGGGGAAGCGCGGCGGGACGGGGACCGCAGACACAGTCCGAACATCAAGGATGCGCCGCAAGCCTCACTCCCCCCCCCCCCCCGGCCGCCGGAGCATCATTACCCAGGCGGCGGGGGAGCAGAAAGCGAGCGGAGCTGCAAGGAATCCCCCTGCCCCAGGTAAAACCCAGAGGGGGAGGGGGAAACCTATAATCCAAAAGGAAAGGAAATCTTTTTTTAAAAATTGTGGGAGAGGAAAGGAGACCTCTCCCTCCACCTGTCCTGGTCCACAGGACAGAAAAAAACACAGGGAGGGGGAGGTCTCCTAGGCCTTTTATGGGAGGGAACTTGTTAGTTTATTAAAAGTTCCACCTGTCCTAACAGTACACAGGGGCAGGAATACCCCATCTTGTGCTGCTGTTTGGGCGTAGGGGAAATGTATATATATGTGTATCTTAGTAGAAATGTGCGATTAATTGAGAAAACAACCAAACCTAAAAATTAACCAAGATAACCAATTTCATTTTGTTCACATCGGTTATTTTGGTTCGGTTATTATTACAATATTTACAGTTTTGATTGGACTGAACATGTCCCAACCGAAACTGCTATTACTACACTGTGAACCCTTTTCAGACCCAACAGTCTAATAAGCGAAGACCCAGGGGAGATGATCAAACATTAAAATCTGTGTTGCTTACCTCTCCTGGACTCCGGCATGACTCTTCTGTCTTCGGTTCTTCTGCCTGTTATCAAGAACCACTGAGGCCTGTGAATGAGCCCCAGCAGTCATATGGGTCTCGTGGGGTTGTGACGTTTGCCTCTATGCGTCACGGCACCACTTGATGCTGAGGCCCAATCACAGGCCTTAGCAATCCCTGACAACAGGCAGAAGCTCCAAAGATAGCAGGGAGTCGCGGCATGGTCCAGGAGAGGTGAGTAGCACTGTCTTTATGTTTGATCATCTTTCCTGGGCCTCTGCTAATTATACTTGTCCTAAATAATTGCATTAATCATGTAAATGAAGGGTTACACAATACTGTTATGTGAAAGACCAAATCTTTATATTTGTCTGTCAAACAAGCTAATTTCATAAGTCAGTAAAGAGAGCCTGGTTTGTCTAATTTTAGATTTTATACAATCTTGAAATCTGGTCAATGTATTGTGTTTGTTGTGTTGTGCTATCTGTAAAATGGTGTATAAGGTGTCCTGAATTATAATAAAATGGGACACTTATATATGCCATTAGGCCAGGGGTGGGCAATTAATTTTCCCATGGGGCCGCACTTCTACCTTGACTCTGCCCATTCCCAATCATCTTTCCATGTGCCCCCACAAAGTATAATCCTCCTACAGTCACCCGTACATTATATGTCCCCACATTATAATGTTCCCTTCCAACTGCCCCACAGTATTAAGTCCCTCTCCTGGTGCCCCAGTATAAACTGGTGGAAACTAGAGGGGACATGAAGCTGGGACAGCTGGAGGGGGACATTAAACAGTGGGGGTAGTTGGAGGGGGGCAATAAATTGACAGCTGGAGCGGGACATGAAACTTGGGGCAACTAGAGGGGGACATGAAAATCGGGAAACTGGAAGCAGACAATAAACCGTAGGGGTAGTTGGAGGGTGACATTAAACTAGGGGCAACTTGAGGCAGACAGGTCCCCCTAAAGCTTCCTCCATGATTTAATGCCCCCTCCAGTTGTTCCCAGTTTAAGTGCCCTCTTAATCTACCCCCAGTTTCATGTCCCCCCCTCCATTTCTCCTTCAGTTTCATATCCCCCTTTATTTGCCCCATTTCATGCCCCCCCTCCATCTCCCCCCTCCATCTGCCATCTCTGCCCCCAGATTCATGTCCTCTCCATCTCTGCCCCCAGATTCATGTCCCCACATCTCTGCCCCCAGATTCATGTCCCCTTCATCTCTGCCCCCAGTTTCATGTCCCCCCCTCCATCTGCCATCTCTGCCCCAGTATAGCATTCCCCTTCCATCTCTGTCCCTAGGTTACTGAGACACACAGACAGACCGACACATATAGACACACACACACACTCTCCAGCCTGCATCTCACCTTACATCTCTCAATACCTTGTGACACACACCACGTCTCCATCTTCCTGCCGGCACTAAGACACGCCCCCCTAGACACGCCTCCCTAGTCAAGCTGTGCGGGCTGGACTGAATCAGTCAGAGGGCCTGGCTTTGCCCAGGTCTGCATTAGGTGGTATGACTGTCTCCTGGGACCTGTGATCTTTGTTTATTTTATTAATTATCTTTTCACAGAAAGTGTTCAGCAGAATTTGGTCTGTACATCAAATTGCTGCGACAATTGTAAAATTTTGATTTAGGTCCTAATTGCCCAGCATTATCTCTTAGTAGCCATATTAGTGAATAGACTGTATACTGGGTTTCCTTTAAAATGTCTATTTCAGAAAAACATTTTGGTGTTGTCTAAAACATAAATGAATTTTTCTCCAGGAAAATTATATTACTTTATATTTATTGTATATTCATGTTACATTTTTTGATCATTGAACGTTCGTCTGAAAACGTAAGAATCTTTCTGCCATGTGTTCTAACACACAGAAAACTTGCACACAGGACCTTACTGCACAGACGTTGTATACACGTCTCATAGTTCTCTTTATTCTATCTTATAAAATAATAGTGACGTAAATTTTCCACAGTGTCCACAAACATAATCGGCCTATATTAGAGTGTAGAATTCATAGTATAGCTCATGTAGTGTTACATATTAGTGTTGAGTTTATCATCCCATCTACACCAGTTTTCCGCAACAGATGGGTTGTAATGTTTCACATCTTTGAGGCACAGCCATCTTTTGATCCAAAGATACTCCAAATTCCTTGTTCTGCACCACTTTCTTCCAATGTGGATGGAGTAGATGGAGGCTGGACCTGGGACACCTTGGTCCAACATATTTATTATAGCTGACATTTGAAGTTATATAGAAAATCTATGTCTGTTCCTTCCTGGTGTAGATTTTCAATGTGATGTACAGGCTTGGGCTTCATTTATTAAGACATCGGATCCTCTTGATTATTCAGGTGCGCCTTGTTCCAGTTGGGTCCTATATTAAGAGTGGCATAAGGAAAGCCAGTCCTAATAAATGTCCCTATGGCAAACTTCTGATGATGAGCAGAAGACCAATCCACCATTCCGTGTCTCTGTTATTCAGCCATGGAGCCCCAATTTGAATGTAAATTGTCTTTTTCTCCATAAAAATTTGTTCTTCCATTACCAAGCCATTTATTTATTTCAGAATATGCAAATGAGCAGTCTTGTGGCCTTAGGGTGCTCTAAACTGCTACACCCCACACTGCCCATGAACACCCTCCTTCCCTCATCCTTTCTTTGAGTGAGAGGGTCAAGGAGCTATGCTGAAATCTCACCTGGCCCTGTGTTCTTGTATTTGTGCCGTCAGGGTCAGTGTGGGGTTTAGTAGTTTGGAGCAGCAGAGTTGCTCTCATTGCTCCAGACTGCTCATTTGCATATTGTAAAATATTTCTGCAAGGGAGGTAGGAATTTTCATGGGAGAAAAAGGTGTCTGGTGAGCCTGACCTATCTAAGTGTGTTGCTGGTTTAACCCCTGCCCAACATCCGCCGTAATAGTACGGCGCGGCCGGGAAGGACTTCCCGCAAACCGCGGTACTAGTAGGGAAAATAAAGAAAAAAAAGTTTTTGGAGCTCACCATGTATGTAATGGAACTCTTCGGGGTGCACGAGACTTCTCCCTCGGACTCTGAGGGCTTGAACATAAGCAGGAAGGAATAGAAAAAAGCTCCGCAACTCTCCGAAGTTTTCTTTTTCTTAAAAAATTAGCTTTTATTCCATATTACAGTGAAAAAAGGGGACATACAAAAAGAAAGAAAAAACAAGAAATAAAAAACGTCAACGCGTTTCAGAACCTACTGTTCCTTAGTCATGCCATAACGTGTAACACGTGTATTGCAGCGTATATCTAGTGAAGCAGTGATCAGCCAATCACTGCTTCAATCCCCCCATGGGGACAGAAAAGAAATGTTAGAAAAAAGTAAAAATAAAAAAGTTTAAGTTTAAAATAAATTAGAAATAAAGCCCCAAAAATCCCTTTTTCCCATATAAAATGTTTTATTATCCTATTAATGAAAGTTTGTGAGTTTGGATGTTTGTGGGTTTGTGTGTTTGGATGTTTGTTCCTCAATCACGCAAAACATGCTCGACCGATTTGGCTGAAAGTTTCCACAAACATAGTTAATACACCCGATTGTGCAATAGGCTACTTTTCGTCACAATAGCGCACATACGTTTTTCCCAGGACCCCCACAAACCCCAAACTCACACCACCATCTCTGCAATCTCACACAATTTGGACCATAGCAAGCCACAAAATTCATATTGTCCTCTACAGCTTAGCCCCTAACCCCACACAATCTCATATACATATACTTTACCACTTTGCCCCTCACCTTAACGATACTCCAGGAGGCTCTCTATAACGCTCCGGAGCCGCCATGTTTGCTGACCCCCACCACTCTGACACCGCCCACCCATGTCAATACCCCTAGGCGGTCTAATAAATGCAAAAAAAAAAAAGTTTAAAAAAAGTAAAAATAAAAAAAAATAAAAAGGATTAAAAATTCAAATCACCCCCCTTTCCCTAGAACACATATAAAAGTAGTTAAAAACAGTGAAACACATACATGTTAGGTATCCCCGCGTCTGAACTCGCCCGCTCTACAAAGCTATACAAATATTTTTCCTGTTCGGTAAACGCCGTAGCGGGAAAAATGGTCAAAAGTGCCAAACCGCTGTTTTTTCACTGTTTTGATTCTGATAAAAATTTGAATAAAAAGTGATCAAAGCAATAACATTTCCCGAAAATGGTAGAGCTAAAAAGTACACCCGGTCCCGCAAAAAAAGACGCCCTATATAACCCCGTACACGGACGTATAAAAAAGTTACGGCTGTTGGAATATGGCGACTTTTCCCAAAAAATTTTTTTAACAGTTTTGGATTTTTTTTAAGGGGTAAAAATGTAAATAAAACCATAGAAATTTGGTATCCCCGGAATCGCAACGAAACACAGAATACAGGGGACGTCATTTGCGTTGCACAGTGAACGCCGTAAAACCAAAGCCTGTAAGAATGTCGCAGAAATGCATTTTTTTCTTCAAATCCACCCCATTCTGATTTTTTTTCCCTGCTTCCCAGCACATTATATAGAAAAAATAATGGCGGCATCATGAAGAAAAATTTGTCCCGCAAAAATTAAGACCTCATATGGCTCTGGGAGCGGAGAAATAAAAAAGTTATGGGGTTTAGAAGGAGGGGAGTCAAAAACGAAAATCAAAAAATGCCATCGGCGGGAAAGGGTTAACTTCAAATACTTCTGTCCCAAAGTCACTATGTACAGTTTATAACAACACCGTATAGCGGCTGAAATACAAATTACATTCAACACAAAAGTCTCATGTATTCTCAGAATTACAGCAAAAACAAGATACAAAGATACATTTCATATCCCAAACCTTATACACAGCACGAAAACCTTACCCGCGCCTGTATATACCCACTGCTACAATCACCGCAGACTAAGTCGCGGGTACCTGCTAGTGTAAAATAAAGAAAAAGAGAAAAAAAAACCATTCCATATTTGGTATCACCGCGTCCGTAATAACCTGAACGATAAAATTAAAACATTATTTAACCCGAAGGGCGAACGTTGTAAAAAAAAAAAAAAAAACGTAGATAACTGCACAAAATAATGATTATTTACCCCCTTTCCCTTACAAAATGTTCAGTAAAAAGTAATCAAATGGTCAGATGAAAACCAAAATGGTACCAATAAAAAGAAGAGGTCTTCCCGCAAAAAATAAGCCCTCAACCAGCTCTGTCTACAGAAAAATAAAAATGTTATGCCTTTCAGAAGATGGCAATGCAAAAATAGATTTTTTTCCCTAAATTGAATTTTATTCTGCAGAAATAGCAACGCATTAAAAAATAATATAAATGAGGTATCGCCGTAACCGTACCGACCCGCAGAATAAAGGTAACATGTTACTTATGCTGTACACTGCACGGGAATAAAAATAAATGCTAAAAAGCAATGCCAGAATTGATGTTTCCTTTTACATCACACCCAGAAAGCGTTAATAAAATGTAGCCAATAAGTTACAGGCACCCCAAAATGGTGACATTGAAAAGTACATCTAATACCGCAAACACCAAGCCCTCATATGGCCACATTGCCAGAAGATAAAAATAAAAATCTAGCTTGTACAATGTGAAGACAAAAACCCTAATAGTCACCAAATCATTAGGATGTAAGTGGCTGCGACTGGAAGGAAATGTATATGCTGTGCGAGCGTTTTCAGGGGACCCCCCATATTTAGAGCTTATGAGAGATAATACACCAGCGCTGATCCCCCAGAATGCCCCTCTTCCCCGTCCGTGTCATAGGAGCTAGTGGGAAAATAGAATGGGATTTGGTGTACCCAATTTACTCTGCACAGCTTACATATTCAGTTCTGGGTTACTAATGCTCACTACATCACTTGATAAATTCTTTGAGGGGTGCGGTTTTCAAAATGGGGTCACTTTCTAGAGGTTTCCACTGTTTTGACTCCTCAAGGGCTTTGTAAATGTGACATGGTTCCTGAAACTGATCAAAGCCAGATTTGCCCTCTAAAAGCTCCTTGGCGTGCCTTCCCATCTGCGTCTCGCTGTGCGTCCATATATTAGTTTACACCCACAAGTGGGGTGCTATGGTAGTCGGGAGAAGTTGCATAACAAATTGTGGGATGCGTTTTCTCGTTTAACCCCTTGTGAATGTGCAAATTCTAGGGCTAAATGAAAATATTAGTAAAATAAAATCAAATTTGAAAATTTCACCTCCATTTTGTATTAATTCCTGTTAAGCACGTAAGGGTTAAATTACTAGGTATATGTTGTTTTGGCTTAATTAAGGGGTGCAGTTTTGAAAATGGGGTGATTTATGGGGGTTTTTAATACAAGGGTCTTTCAAAACCCCTTCATAACTGGATTAGTCCCTTTAAAAAATGGGTTTTGGAAATTTCTTGAAAATTTTGAATAATTGTTGTTTCACTTGTAAATCTTATAATGTCCGTAAAAAATAAAAGGGTGACTAAAGTTTGATGCCGACATAAAGCAGAGATCTGGGACATTAGATTTATGATATAATTTTGGTGGTCTGACTATCTGTATGCTATGCACATCATTTCAAACTTTATAAAATGCATATTTTTCAAAATTTCCACCAAATTTCCTATTTTTTCATAATTAAACACAAAACATATCAACCAAAATTTACCACTAACATGAAGTACAATGTGTTACGAAAAAACAATCCCAAAATCACTTTGGTAAGTTAAAGCGTTCCAAAGTTATTGCCACATAAAGTGACACATGTCAGTTTTGAAAAATCGAGCTTGGTCAGGAAGTCAAAAAGTGCCATCGGCGGGAAGGGGTTAATATGCTTCACCCTGATGACAGACTCCCTGTAAAGCAGAGGTTCTCAAACTTATTTTGTCTACCGCCCACTTCGAGAATTAATTATTTTCTAGCGCCCCCCCCAATTTTTTTTTTTACTTTACTACAGCTTAAGAATCACAATCGCAATCATTATGTTAATATTGGAGCTTACCGCCATCTATGGTACAGTTTGACAACTTTTGGACAGGAAATAGTTACTGTCTAGTCCCCTAGATGGCGTTACACGAGGAAACGCACGTTAAGCGTAAAGGAGCGGTAAAGTTTGTGTTAAAAGCAAAAAAACAATTTTACAGGGGTAGCCTCATGAAGCTTGATCTGCCTTCTAAGCTGCCTAAAAATCTTCTTTCTTCCTGTTTGCTCGCATCAATTAGCCCCGCCCCCAAATTATCATGTAGCTCCGCCCGCTACATAGGGTGATCCTATGGGATGACTGAAGGGTCTGTGATGTCATCAAAAGGTCCTGTAGACTTGGATTTACCTTGTACAGAGTTTCCTAAAGGACCTGGCTCCTCTGCCCACTAGCAGCCTGCTCTATATAATAAAGCTTTACCCTAGTGAACAGAGAGACCAGGTCCTTTAGCCCAGTAGGATTTAAACTGCTTTATATAAGAAAGCAGCACTTATTCCACCCCCCCACCCCCCTCTCTATCTCACAGCAGGGAGCTAGGTGATGTGAATGTGATGTGTATGTGTGGTGCAGACACAGGCTGGCTCGTACACTCAGCCCCCCCTCTCTCTCCCCCCCACACAGCAGGGAGCTATGTCATGTGGCTCCCTCAGCAATGAGCAGGGGGCCAGGTGCTAGTGTCCATAATGAAGTGAATAAAGTAAGATAGTGGACAAACAAAGCAGTTTTGCTGAAGCAGTGTATTTAGGAAAAGTCTTACATCCACATTAACAAGCAGTATAGATAGGATCATTGTTATGATACCACCCCTTTAAATTAGCCATCGCCCCCCTAGACCGCTTCAACGCCCCCCAATCTTCTCTGTGCCCTTTACTGCCCCCCTATAGGCCTCCAGCGCCCACAAGGGGGCGTTATCGCCCACTTTGAGAAAGACTGCTGTAAAGTATATTGGTATTTTGACAATATTTTGTCTTGAATATGGAAATGTTTCTATTTATGTTCTTTTGTAAATGAAAAATCATTCTGATAAGAGCCACAAAATGGGTGTCTATTTACTTAGGGTGTGTTCACATCTTTACCATTTAATCCGATCTTCTGACCCATAAATACATAAATATAGCCACACCTAATGTGGTGTACTTTTGTCCTATGTTGTGCCAAAGATCGATCCACATCCCACTCCACCCCACAAACCCCAATTTATTATAATTTACACTAGAAAGCTGGCGTGACTTATACCTGAAATCATATGGATACCATCTGTATAATGTATTTATAGCTGACCCATGATGGTTCTGTTCACACTTTATCATAGAATCAGGAATAGTAACATAGCACGCAGGATCCATCGTGTGACGCACCAACAGCACCTGCCAGACCCCATTTACTTGTAATATGGTTTGTTATATTTCACCATAGTCTCTGCCATTTTGACAGTAAGTATAGCGCTGCAGTCTGTGATATTCTTCCCATCAATCATAACTGACAGGAGTGTGAACAGAGGCTTAGAAAACATCAAAAAGTAATTCTCAAAGATAAAGATCTAATTCTTTGACACATATACAACACTCTTACTTGGCTTACAGACATTCCTATAGAGAAGATCGTCAAGTAGATTTGTGAAGTTTTGTGTCTGTAATTCAGTCAAAATGTGTAAAAGAGTCTCAAAATATTAATTTGAAATTCATTTTTTAATACAAATTTGCATTTGGTTCTTGCAGTGGAGAAGAAACAACTATTTCTTGCCAAATTACTAGCTGTAAACAAGAAAGATATACTGGAAAGGTAAAAATCATTATTTATTACCACCTTTATGTACAAAGTCCTATTATATATTATCTGCTTCTCTTTTTTCTGCCCAGGCTACTCCCTGCTTTTTAGCACAAGGTTCACACCTGCATTTGGATTTCTGTTGTTTGGGTCAGCTTGGGAACCCAATCCACTTAAAAAGCGGTTACCCTTGGAAACCCACAAACTCCATAGACTGTAACAGGGTACGCCTGGTTTCCGTCCAAATAATGCGGAGAGAAAAGTCTTTCTTGCGGGTCTTATCTTTCAGCGGATTTGGGGACGGAATCCCCGAATACAGACCAGGCGCAGGTGTGATCCTAGCCTTATATTAGCCTAAGTATTGCATGACTGAAGTGACTGTTACACAATCTGCATGTCCTGTATCCTGCTTAGATTAGAAAGATAATAAATCTAAGGACTGGTTCACATCTGCGTTCAGTATTCCATTCGAGGAGTTCGCTTGGGGACCCCTTGAACAGAATACCAAACGCATTAAAAAGTGGTTAGCTTAAGAAACCACAAGGACTCCATGGACCCCGTTTCCTGCACGGTGTCCGCATGAATCATGCGGAGAGAAAAGTGTTTCTTGCAGTACTTTTCTCTCCGCATGATTTGTGCGGAAGACACAAAGACCTCATTATAGTCTATGGGTTCCGTTTGGTTTCTCTGCTAACCGCTTTTTAATGCGCTTGGTATTCCATTTGGGAGGTCCCCAAGTGAACTTCCTGAATGGAATACCGAACGCAGATGTTAAACAGGCCTCAGTCTTTACACACCTTATAATTAAACAGGAGCACAATGACAGGGACAGAGAAGAAGACAGGGATTCTGTTCATGAGTGCACTACAGCTGCATAAGGCTTAAGCAGGGGTGGGTGCAGTCAGCAAAGACCTCTTGTGTAAGAAGTTTGTCTGCGCCCCTCCCTTTAACAATATGATTGTTGAGGAATCCCTTGTGTCTATCGGACACTATATTAGGACTGGCTTAGTACAAAATGGCAGTCTTAATAAATCTACCCCAATTTGTACCCCAAGATAGGAACAATTAAAGCTACAAGGTGTTGTATCACCATAATTTTAAGGACTGCTTAAGAAAGTTAAGGTTTAAAAAAAAATCCTAAAAAATTGCTGGGTCCTTAACCTTTTCGCTGCCAAGGGTCTCTGGAAATTTTGCACCTCCAGTAGCCAGAGCAATTTTCACAGTTTTGAGATGGACAAATCAAACCTAAATTGCAACATTAAAAAAGCATCCAACCCCCCCATACTTATATATTTTCTTAAAGTAGACACCTGCAGCATTGTCAGAATGCCACTTGGTACTGTATACGAACAGGCACCTTCATGCAATTTTGATTTAAAGTGAATGTTTTATGAAAAAATGCAAATAAATGTATGGTATATTAGTTGTTAAAAGCGGAAACCAAACAAAAAATTAAATGCACCAAACCTCCTAAAAATAAGAGTTCAGCATGTGCAGAGTTCATACATATCACTATGGCCTGAACCCGCATGCACGTGTCTTCAGAAAATCGCTAGAACTGGAAGGAACAAAATTCTGCTTTCAAGCTGGAAATGTTAAAAAAGTATCATCCTATAAAATGTAGGGATTACACACCATGAAAAGTAAGTGAACCCCTAAACCCTATATATTTTTTGAAAGTAGACAACCTGAAGATTACAAATATCTTAATGGGTCATCGATAGCCACATCCACCTTCATGCAACTTTGCGACAAACACAAATAATTTTTTGAAAAAATACGCGAAAACACATATTTGCACCTAAAACTCATGTTCAATCTCACATTCATATACAAAATACTTTTAAAATAATAGCTTATGGTGTATACAATGTGTATATATACTATATGTACCGCAAACATCAACTACAACAAGAGCTCGGACTCCCAAAAACACGAATACAGAAGACAAGCAGGATTTTGCTGTTGTTCACTAATATGTTAAAAAGCTATACTGCACCTACCAAACTGTGACTGTGATACCAAAATCTAACTTTTTTCAGAGTACACAGCATACCGTATATAAAAACACAATTTAGTAGCTTATATATACAACCACCTTCATTCAACTTTGCCGCAAACAGAGATTGCTAGCAAAAATTGCGCAAAAATTCAAATTTGCCACTAAAGTGCGGCTCAAGAAATCCCTTTCTGCAAACATAATGTACTGTCCATAAAACTGCAATATGTGAGGAGTTCATACATACCACACATGTATATATTTACAGGGGCGGGTGTTAAAGAATCGCCAAAATCGCAGAAATGCGCCATCCCATTTTGTGCATGCAAATTAAATAGGACTTTACATAAAAATGATATTTCCCATCCCCCTATAAAAATTTTAGCAACATATACGTTCATCTCTAGTGATAATCGTTATTACTATTATTTTAGTGTGTAACGGACATCACTAGAGATGTATTTTACTGTAGAATGCTCAGGTATAGACAGGACAGGGATTGGGTGAAATGTAAACTTTATTTGCGACTTTATGTATATGTTGTGTAAGTGTTTGGTGCGACTTTTTTTTTTGGCTCTGCGACCTGGACAATGGTAAACGTCTGGGTCACAGTGCCAACAAACTTCCTGGTTATGTTCAGGAGGTATAACATAAGAATACCCCACTAGTAAAGCTCAGGGGGGAATTACATAACTGTATGTGACAATCAGAGACAAATGTACTGTATAGTATACGCTCTGATTGGCAGGAGAAGGGTTAATAGGGACAATAGAGTCCCTTCCACCCCCCTCCTGCTGTCACATACAAGTTATGCAGAGAGTCAGAGATCGTTTCTGTGTCTCTCTCTCTCTCTCTCTCTCTCTCTCTCTCTCTCTCTCTCTCTCTCTGCTGGGCTGCTCCGCGTCCCTCTTCCTTTCTTGTTAGATCGCAAATTGCTTGCTTAGACAGGAGGGGGGGGGCACTTTGGAGCTCTATATCTTTGGACTGCATCAACATATCTTGATGCTTTCAATTGCATTTTAAAGAGGAGAATCTCATCTTTAAAATGATATCAAGAACTCGATGACTGGATGTACAGTTTTGGAGCAATTCACTGTTGAAACGCTGTTGGGAATTGAGATCTGCAGTTGGATCTCAATGCCAAATAGTGTATTCAACAGTGAATTGCTCCAAGACTGTAAGTATAGTCATCAAGTCTCTGGTATCATTTTAAAGATGAGAGTCTCTTCTTTAAAATGCATTTTAAAGCATCAAGATATGTTGATGCAGTCCAGAGATATCGGCATTAGTAGGGAGGACGTAGTAGCTACGTTCTCCGCTACTGAAGTGCCACCTTGGGAGCACGTACAGTATATGTGCCTGGCAGCGAAAGGGTTAAAGGGTTGAAGTTAAAATTCTTATTGTACATTAAGATTTAAATATTCTTCAGCCACGTGAATGTGAATGGTGATGTTTATTAGTGGTTTACAGGGCCAGATTGTTTGTCTAACTTTTATGGCAGATGCTAGACGGGTTGGCTCATCCACATCCAGCCCTCTCTCTCTCTGTCCACTTCATCTCTCAGTCCAGAAATGGACAGAAAGGCTATTCCAGGAGACTGGGACAGTAGATCTGCCATGTAGTAGACACCAAAACTGACTCACAGTCTCATGTTGATGCTGGTTGGCTCACAGATTAGAAAGGAGTTTTCTTGGCTCAAAATTGGGTTTAAAAGGAGGTTATATTACCTGTTAATGTCCCCTGAAAGTCCCCACATATTTTCTGTACAAAATGTCCAATACCGCTATCCTCTCAGGGTCTCTGACACTCATTGGGATTGTTTTTAAATTGTGAATTATGTCAGTGGCATGTAGGACCTTCTCATTACATTTTCCAAATTTCCTGGTGCTGGCCCAGAAGCCAGCATAAGGAAACATTTACAAACCTCTGTCCCTACCCTTCTCCCCTCTTTCCAAACTTTCTCTTCCATAATAAAGCCCCGTTCCCACGGAGTAACATGCCGCTCATTTAGACACGTAAACACGTGTTAGAATGAGGTGCTTTAAAACAGATCCCATTGACTTCAATAGGTGCCGGCGTGCGAGCGCTACACATAGAAATCAATGGGTTATAAAGCCTCGCATTGATTTCAATGTGTAGCACGCGTAAGCCAGCACCCATTGAAGTCGATGGGATCTGTTTTAAAGCGCTTCACTCTGACACGTGTTTACGTGTCAAAATGAGCGGCGCGTTACTCCATGGGAAGGGGTCCTTAGGGTATTTGTGAACTAATAATGTGGTCTCAGATGTTTTTTATTTTTGTATTTTCGTTTTTTGCTCCCTGTATTCCTAAAACCATAACATTCTAATTCTCCCGTTTACATATTGATATGAAAGCTTGTTTTTTGTGTGACAAGTTGTACATCAAAATGGTTCCGATGACTATTCTGTACAATGTGGAAGCGGGGAAAAAATTCTGAATGAGGTGGAATTGAAGAAAAATAATTGAGTACTGCCGTTTTTTACATTTCTGAGTACAGAGCTGTGTAAGGCGTCTTTTTTGCAGTGCAACATATAATTTTTATTGATACCATTTTGGGCATTTATGATATTATAATCACTTTTTATTCCATTTTTATTGGGAGGGAAATGGCTGAAAAAAATGCTAATTTTAGTAGTTTGGACATTTTTGTACTTAAGAATACCTAACGTGTCATCTATGATCAAAGGCAATGCTACTGGGTCCCTGCTATGTAAAACAACACAAATCCAGCAGCTAGTGTGACCAGTCTGCTTCAGAGATGCCGTATTTCATCATATTTCATGTATGTGTGTCCTGGAGCACATAGAGGTCAAGGCCCTATAACAATGGTCAGTTATCAAACATCTATCACACTAACATCAGTAGATTTAAAGGATTAATCCCACCACAGTCAATTATGGCTGAGATGGCAGTAGGTGTCCATAAGTCCTGACCACCGGGGTGGGACATAAGGAAATAGTGCAATGGTGCTGTTTCCATAGCTCACATTTACTTCTAATGGATTTACAGAAAGAGCATAGAACACACTGGGGAACAGTGTCCGCGAGTCCTGGCTTAGTGGTTGGGACTTGCAGGTAGCTATTCCCTTCTCAGGTGTGATTATAAAAGAAATCCCATAAACATTGTATGTCAGAAAGTACGTGGATATGAAGTTGTTCACCACTTTGAAGTTATAACAGGCTACTCTTTTCTGAGAAGGTTTTTCATAAGACATTGGAGGGTGTATGTAAGATTTTGTGCTTATTTAGCCAGAAGAGCATTTGTGGGGCCAGGTGCTTTTCTAATGTCGGCAATTTGCTTTCGAGTTCTTCACAAAAGTGTTGGATGAGGTTGTAGTTCGGGGTGTTTATGGGCCAGTCAGCACCTTCCTCACTGAACTCACCCAACCATGGTTTTTTGGCACTTGCTGTGTCCACTGGGGCAGGAATAGAAAAAGTCTGTATTTGGTTATTTCTGTATTTCCAATTTACCTTAATGGAGACAGAAAGCAAATGTCCATGGATTGAAAAGTGCGAACTTGGGATGGAATCAAGGACCACATCTAAGACTCCTAGAATGTATTGGGTTGACCACGTTTGTTCTGTTAAGGATGGTGAAGATACATAAAAAGATGCAGATACACAGCAATTTTTTTTTTTCTGACTTCATTTAAGGTGTGATTAGTATAAGTCTGGCATAGAAGTCAGTGCAATAAATGTCTAGAGTAGAGCTTTTCACTTCCAGCGGCGAATTCTCCTCCAGAGCCTGTGCAAGGTCTCCCTCACCATTCTGCCAAATGTTCTGCAAGGAGAAATTATACAATATATTAGATATCATTCTTATATGTAAACGGCGCACATGCAGTTGGATTGTCTTGATGAGAACAACAGTTTTAGGGTGCCTTCACACGGAGTATACGCTCACTGATTCTGAACATGTAACACGTTACGAATCAGCGGCGTTAAAACAGATCCCATTGCTTTCTACGCGCGTATCAAATTGAAAACAATAGGGAAAAAAGTAGCCCATTCATTTCTATGGGGAGCGCACGTATGCCGGCTCCCATAGAAAGCAATGGGATCTGTTTTAACACCACTGATTCGGAACGCGTTACATGTTCAGAATCAGTGAGCGTATACTCCGTGTGAAGGCACCCTTAGATTTGCCCTGTCGACCCATCAGCAGACTATGATGGCAGCCACTGAATAGACTTCGCACTACACTTTGCTGACAGCTTCACAGGAGAGAACATTAATAAGCCCCCGCCCCCCTCAGTTACACTGACTTACCTGCGATGTCTTATTACAGGTTCTTGAATTGGTTTTATCACCTGCCATCTGTCATTGGCATATGTCATTCCGCAGAACAGGTTTTGATCTTTTTTGACCATTGGTGGTTTATTGGCTTCAGTGGAGGACAGGAGATTGTCTATTTTATTAGATGTCATCGCTGGGGGCTGTGGAGAGAAGATATGAGAACCAGGGTTCATAAAGGAGTAATACAGTGAGCTGTACTACTACTACCATCATCTCCGCATTATATACTTACAATTTGTAGTTGTAATGGTGGACGAGCTTTAGCTCCCTCTATATCAGTCCAGTTAATGTCTGTGAAGAATGGATGATCCCTGATTGTATTTATAAGTATCTGCCGCCAAAACGGAGACTTGCTTAATAGCTGAAAAAATACAATGAAGATACCAAATGTTAAGTCAAACTCTATTGTACAATATGATGAAGTTTACTGTGGTCTAAATCAATATGTAGGCTGTGTTATTCTGCAATAACACACCAGCAATGGAGCATAAAGGATAAATACATATATACTCACCCAGTCTATCAGGTCTTTGGCATGCAGGTCAAGTCCTTCAGGATAGGTGGGATGATCCTGGATCAGAGATTTCTCGATCTTTTCATATGACCTACCAGCAAAGAATAGATATTTGCCAGTGGCCATTTGATAAAACATCACACCAGCCGAAAACCAGTCCACTGCCGTGTCGTAGGGCTCTCCTTGAAGAATCTGTGGAAACATCCGGGAGACAATAAAAGTTAGAAATCTGAAGTCCAGAAGTCATGGAGATATCGAGACCTGTACACAGTGATAACTCAGTAACGTAGATGATTCCTCACCTCAGGTGCCACGTATCTAAGAGTTCCAGCATATTCTGAGATCTTTGTGTCCCCAAATATGTTTGTCAAGGCAAGGCCAAAATCTACAATTTTCAAGTGGCCAGCGCTGTCCAATAGGATGTTTTCTGGTTTTATGTCTCTGTTAAAGGAAAGAGTTTATTAAATACTGTAACATATTTATCATCTTAGCTGAGCTGGTACATCTTCTAATGTTATCTACAGAAGGAATTAGGATGAAGGGTATGGGGGCTGTCAGGGGGTATATATATATACCAGGTTTGCAAAGAAGAAAACTTGCTTCACTTACCTATGTATGATGCCTCTGGTGTGCAGATACTGCAGCCCACAGACAATCTCTGCTGCAAAAAATCTGACAAGGAAAAGAGAAAACATCAACATCTAAAATGTCATCCACCAAATGAAGAGATGGAACGTGAAATATAGCTGGATGTCTCTTGACAACCATCGTCTATATCTAATATATCCATGTCTTGTCTTACCTGGTGATTGGAACAGAGAATGGGGCGTTGGCTCTCAAGAGGTCACTTAGGTCTCCTCCACTGAGATATTCCATCACAAAGAAGACGTAGTCCTGTGGTAAAGACACAGCAGAAGACAGGGGTTATTATCATATCATCATTGTAAATCAGACATCTCCTCCTCTGGGCCTGTGCACCTGTCTGAAATCTACACCAGCTTGTATCTGGGATAGGTTTCAGGCATTATTTATAGCAGAAAGCTGGGGTAGATGAGAATACATCTGGAGAGGCCAATGTCTCTGCCCACAGCTTGTTCTTACCATGTCTACTACCCCTAATAAAGTGGCGAGGGCAGTGCGAAAACAAAACTTACAATAATGTTTAACACAAGAGAAATGTAAAGTGTTGCAAACCCAAGGCTTACACCTGTTCTGCAGTGGAAAAGTGGCCAAGATCCTTAATGGATCTGCCCCATTGTGCACATAGGGATATTCTTGGTGTTAAATTCATGGAAGTCTCTAACCTGCTGGATTATAGGACTCTTACCTGAGTTTGGAAGATGGCATGAGCATGGGTAAATAGCGGGCTCTTGCTAGTCATCTCCAGGACCTGACGCTCAATCAGGACGTTTTCTTTGAATTCCTGAAGTAGGCTCCTCTTCTTCACCAGCTTTATTGCCAGTTGTTCCTGGCAGCTGGGATGTGTGGCCAACATGACCTGGAAGAAACAAAGCATTAGGTCTGGAGGAAAGGCCTGTCCTGCCATGACATGTGATGAAGAGACATGAAGCGCAGAGATTTCACATCACATATGAGGGAGGCATCATAATAATTCTTAATACTTTCTTTGCCAAAACCGCCCTGTCCAAGGACATTATGGAAGGTGAAGCTTTCCAGCCTAGTCACAATGGTGGGGGATTCTACTGGGGTTGTCCCTGGTGGAGAGAGAGAGGAGACATAAGAGTTAATGGAGGAGAATTTATCATAAGTGAATGTTTTAGGTTCATTTATTGGAATTTGTGTTTCTTTAAATTTATTAAATGCTACTTGTTGTTTTACATTATTTGCTGCATATTGAAGTGTAAGACTGTGTTCACACTACCGCCGCTGTCCGCCCTGGTGTTTCCATCATAAACCCCGGGGAAACTGGATGGTTAGCCAGTGGTCAACTTTAAAGACCCATTCAAATGAACCGCCGGCAAGCCGTCCTCTGTCTAGTTTCCCCGGAGTTTACAACGGAAATCCCAGGGTGAACAGCGGCGCTAGTGTGAACCCAGCCTAAGACTTCTGTCCTAAAGTGAGTGTTACTCCAACTGACAGTATCACCCATTGGAGTCAGATTGTGACAATTATTGATAAGATTGTGACAATAAGCTCAAGAAGTTGAAAATCTCTTGTTTTGCACCTTTTTCATGCCAGAATCCTAGAGTGCAGTGCTTGATATATTTCCCCTAATATTCCTGTATTTGACCTCCAATAGTAATTTCAATATGGAGGCAACATCTTTATGTCATACATTTTCTCAATTCCCTGCACACTGTTAATGACTAATACAGAATATTGAAGATAAAAACTTTATTCGTTGCCTATAACAGCCAACCACCTTACAACTTCATAAAACTGACTGTGATTGGTTGCTAGGGACAAGGACCATTGTTCTTAGGGCTAGTTCCCACGGAGTTCCGCGTGTACACATTCCATCACGGCATTCTGCACCGGATGAGGCCCAAATGAATGGGCTGGAGCCTCGCACCGCGGACGCCGCAACTGATTCAGCCTCGAAATCTGTGGCAAGATAGGGCAGCTCGCTTCTTTTTTCTGCTCCTAGCTAGCGGAAAAAGCAATCGATCGGCTCCCATTCAAGTAAATGGGAGCCATTTTTGGCAGCAGATTTTGAGACTGATTCCGCGTCAAAAACCGCTACCAATAAACTCTGTGTGAACTAGCCCTTAGACAGATTTGATAAATCTCCCTCCAAAACACCTTGGTGCAAATTTAGCAAACTATAGGAATGGAAAAAACTTTGTTGCCCATAGTAGCCAGTCACAGCACAGCTTGTATTTTATGGAAATAGTTTAGGAAATGAAAACTGACTTCTGATTGGTTGCTATGGGCAACAGGGGCAAATTTGTCCAGACAGCTTTATATGCCTGCTTAATTATGGTCATTAGTGGGACCTCCAAAGATGGACAATCCCAACAATGACGACTTTGAGGTTATTGGGGCAGATTTATTAAACTGTCTAAAATAATAATAAATAAATAGTCTTAACTGCCCATAGTAAACCAATCACAACGCAACTTTCATTTCTTACAAACAGAATACTAGATGAAAGCTGCGCTGTGATTGGTTGCTATGGACAGCTCAGGCAGTTTTGCTTTTAGACAGTGTTAATAAATCTGCTGCCCCGGCTGTAGGTATCTTAGATCTGCGCTCACCTGGCAGTTGCCCCATGTTAGTATTTGGGGACTTGCTGGATCCATCTTCAGTGTTTCCTTCCATCTCTTCTCTAGTCCTCTTTGTAGGACTATTCTCCTGTATAGGACTTCCAGGTCTTTTGGAAGCCGCAGTAATTTTTTTGGTAGCGAGAAGTTTTGATGTTTTAGCTGTTCCTCGCTTTCTTGGCGCCTCATTTCTCTGCTCCCTTTTTCTTTTCTGCGGGGGAACTGGAAAAATCGGTGCTTTCAGCTCCATAGGTGTCATATTGGGCTGAGGACAGGCCTGTCCACCTGTAGCAGGTTCCATTTCTATGTATGATGATACAAGAAACTCACAGGCTTGTCTTCTGAACAATTGAAGTTTTGAGTCTGAAAGAACTTTGGTAGAGCACCAAAAAATACGCCTTCACCGGGTAAGGGATGAAGAAGTTCTGACGGAACTCAGAATGTTTAGTTCTTAAGTCAACTACTGTATGACATCACAATGAGTATTGTGACATCATCACGTTCCAAAGTCACATGACCTCACATTCTATATGCAAATTATACAAAGCAGAACAAGACAACCATAAATATTACAACTGTGGTCACTGAACCTAATGTACAGAAATTCTGACTTTGTGCCCTAGAGCAACCAATCAGAGATAAGTTTTCATGTATTCAGTAGTTGTGAGAAAATGGTAGCTGTGCTGTGATTGGTTGCTCTGCTAACATATATGTTTTCTGTCAGATGATACATGGGACCATAGCATTTGCACATTAGACACATCTCACATACAGGCCGCTTACACATTTGACACACAATGCACAAACACTTGTTCACTGACTGTGCACCATGTGTGGCAAGTTTACTATAGGAAGTGTATGCCAGAAAACTGGTGTAGAAGTGGGGCATCTATACTGCAGAGACCTGACTTGTGGCAAAGATCTAAGGCTACTTTGTCCCTTTTCTGCTCTCCTCGCCACTTTCTACAGTGGGCAGCGAGGAACAAGAGTCAAGGTGGGCCAGGATGAGGACACCTTGGGCTGTCAGATTTCCGATACCTGTATATTACTTAGAGCCGAAATCTATACCATTCCCTGTCCTATGGCTGGAGTTTCTTATTCTGGTGCATCTTGTATCGGAGAGAATTAAGACTGTCTTCGGAAATGCCAGTATTAATAAATGATTCCCTGTATGTCTAATATATGTAGATATAATTGTTACATGCCACTCACATATAAGATGTATTACACACTGCACTCACAATCGTCACATACAGCACATATCATTCATATTTTACATGCATACAGCATATATCTCTCACATATTATAACTATAGATGAGCGAACGCCGTTCGATCGAATAGGTATTTGATCGAATATCATGGCGTTCGATGTATTCGTTCACAATCGATGCACCATAGTGACCATCCCAAAGCCTGGCAAGTCTCCTACCGTCCCAGCTAATTTTAGACCCATTTCACTTCTGAACATTGACGTTAAACTGTATGCGAAGTTTTTTGCTGAGCGGTTACTCCACCTTCTCCCGCAGTTGATCGACCCTGATCAGGTAGGATTCGGGTTTGGGAGGCAGGCCCCGGACGGCACGCGATGGTTCATAGATCTTATCCAGAAAGCCGAAAGGGATGGTATTCCTTCTTTGCTTTTGGCTGTGTACGCCGAGAAGGCCTTTGACAGGGTTCACTGGGATTATCTTGATAGCCTCTTAGATAAGTTTGTAATGGGCCCTGTCTTCAAGTCTGCTATACTAGCTCTTTATTCTCATCCGTCGACTCGTGCGCTTTCTTCTGGCTTTTTGTCTGAGACCTTTCGGATCTCGAATGGAACCCGCCAGGGCTGTCCTCTTTCCCCTATAATTTTTTCGCTATTGATGGAACCCCTGGCGGAGTCCATTCGAGTGGCTGAGAATATTGGAGGAATTGCTGTAGGTCGCCAGCAACACAAAATTGGCTTATACGCTGACGATGTTATACTCTTGACTTCCCCTAGTTCCTCCTTGACCGCCGCCACTGACACCCTGGAGAGATTTGGTAGAGTCTCTTATTATAAAGATCCTGCCTATTGTTATTTCACCCTCATTGAAACGTGATCTTAGTCTTAAAGGGATTCTACCATTAAAATTCTTTTTCTGTGGCTAACAAGTCGGAATAGCCTTTAGAAAGGCTATTCGCCTCTTATCTTTAGATGGGATCTCTGCCGCGCCGTTCCTTAGTAATACCGGTTTTTACTGGTATGTAAATTAGTTCTCTGGCAGCGATGGGGGCATGCCCCAGTGCTGAAAATGCGATGAGGGCGTCCCGACCGCTGCCTGAGAACAGGATCCTGCGCCGCCTCTGTCTTCTGCTGGATCCTCCCCTTCTTTCTCCGTCTTT
The DNA here is from genome assembly GCF_031893055.1 of Leptodactylus fuscus. NCBI lineage: Eukaryota > Metazoa > Chordata > Amphibia > Anura > Leptodactylidae > Leptodactylus > Leptodactylus fuscus. Next base: position 253,798,436 of record NC_134266.1, on the reverse strand, counting down.
CTTCTGACACCTGCGCAGTTGGCTCTGCCACTGAGACACTAGTAGAGCCAACCGCATACATGCAATTGCGGCCTCGGAACTATGTCTGCGCACGCGCAGTCGGCTCTACTAGTGTCAGAGTGACAGAGGTAAAGCCGCCGAAGAAAGAAGGGGAGGATCCAGCAGAAGATAGAGGCGGCGCAGGGTCCTGTTCTCGGGCAGCGGTGGGGACACCCTCATAGCATTTTCAGCGCTGGGGCCCACCCCTATTGCTGCCAAAGAACTAATTTACGTACCAGTAAAAACCGGTATTACTAAGGAACGGCGCGGCAGAGATCCCATCTAAAGGTAAGAGACGAATAGCCTTTCTAAAGGCTATTCCGACGTGTTAGCCACAGAAAAATCTGTGGAATGATTCCCGTATTACGTACCTTGGCATCTCTTTGACGGCCCCTATTTCTGATCTGTTTGCTGCTAATTATATCCCCCTCCTGACTAAAATATCCTCTCTTCTTGCTTCTTTCTCTCAACTGATGATGTCCTGGGCTAGTAGAATCGCTATAGTTAAAATGATGGCGTTGCCTCTTATTTTGTACGTATTTTGCACAGTTGTCATTCCCCTCCCTAATTCGTACTTTCCTAAATTGCAGTCTATTCTCTCTAATTTTATATGGGAGGGTAAGAGGTCCAGGGTTCTATTTAAAGTGATGACGAGGCCTTGGTCCCACGGAGGTGGGGGCGTCCCGGATGTTAGGAAATATTATATGGCGTCTGTTCTTGAACAGCTTAAGGCTGGTTGGGATGCGACCTCTAAATGGCGGTGGGCTGCGGTTGAGGAAAGCCCCGCTTATGCGATTGAATGCCCCGCTTATGAGTACTCTGCGCCCTAGAGATCTGGCCCCCTTCACTCCACCCTTTCCTTTGTTGAGCGTTAGGGTTTCTGTGATTGCTTGGTGCTATTTCTTGTCGTATGCTTCCAGTGAGGACTTGGCTACATTGTCAAAATTACCCCTGCTGTACATGACTTCTTTTCTCCCTCAATTGTGACTTCGTGGGTGGGTCTCTAGAGGCCTCTACAAAGTGGCTTAACTTTATTCTGAAGATGGGCTTAAATCGTTCTCTATACTACAGGAAGAGTTCCACCTCCCTAGAGCAGACTTTTTTCAAATACTTACAACTGCGGCATTTTTTCCAATCCTATGAGCCCTCTAGATTAACCTTCCCTAGACTTGTTTTGCAGCTGTGGAATAGATCCTCCTCGGCTAAAGGTGGGTTGTCTGCGTTGTATAATTTTCTCTCTGTTCCCTCTGGGCAGGTTAAGCCTTGTCATCTGCGCCTTTGGGAAACGGATCTTGATAGGACCATTCCTCTGACGGATTGGTACGAAGCGAGTGGTTTTGTCAAACGGGTCTCTAGGGGGGCTGCTCACTGGGAAACGGCCTTGAAAATAATGTTGCAATGGTACAGGACCCCAAGCCAATTGGCCCATATAGACCCCTCGTGTTCGAACCTCTGCTGGAGGGAATGCGGGCAAGTAGGTTCTTTCCTGCATTTATGGTGGGAGTGCCCTTCGATTTTAGCCTTTTGGACGGCTGTGTTTCAATTCATGTCCACTTTAGTTGGTCTTGATATACATAAGTGTATGCCAGAAAACTGGTGTAGAAGTGGGGCATCTTGCACAGACCTGACTTGTGGCAAAGATCTAAGGCTACTTTGTCCCTTTTCTGCTCTCCTCGCCACTTTCTACAGTGGGCAGTGAGGGGCAAGAGTCAAGATGGGCCAGGATGAGGACACCTTGGGCTGTCAGATTTCCGATACCTGTATATTACTTAGAGCCGAAATCTATACCATTCCCTGTCCTATGGCTGGAGTTTCTTATACTGGTGCATCTTGTATCGGAGAGAATTAAGACTGGCTTTGGAAATGCCAGTATTAATAAATGATTCCCTGTATGTCTAATATATGTAGATATAATTGTTACATACCACTCATGTATAAGATGTCTTACACACTGCACTCACAATAGTCACATACAGCACATATCATTCATATTTCACATGCATACAGCATATATCTCTCACATATTATAACTAGAGATGAGTGAACGCCGTTAGATCGAATAGGTATTTGATCAAATATCATGGCGTTCGATGTATTCGTTCACAATCGAATACAAGGCCGCATACGCAGTAAAAATTCGTGTCCCCTCCCACCTTCCGTGGCGCGTTTTTTGCACCAATAACTGTGCAGAGGAGGTGGGACGGGAACTACAACGGAGGCAGTGAAAAAAAAAAAAAAAAAACATTGGCTGCCGAAAACATGTGACCTCCCATTCATAAGAACGGCCGCCGCCCTATTCACCATTTTTGCCGTCAGACATAGGGAGAGAAACATCTGCTGAGGGCTAGATAGCGATTAGCTTCAGATAGGCAGGCAAGAACTAATGAAGAAAACCAACAGCTATTCTCAGAGTTATACACTACAGGGACATCAGTCCAGCTTTCCCCGGACGGTGGAAAACAGGGATACACAACAGATACAAGTTCATATATAGCGGAGAAACAGCTTTCATTTTTGGCTGTGCGCACACAGAATAGCTAGAATCCACAGCAATTATAAGATCATATAGCTGGAAAAAGCCTTGAATTTTGTGGGGCCTGAAACATAGCAGCAATTACAAGTTCATATAGCTGGTAAAAACCTTGAATTTTTTATTTTTTTTTTTTGGGGGGGGGGGGGTGGTGGAAAAATATCAATCCACAGCAATTACAAGTTCGTATAGCTGGAAAAAGCCTTGAATTATTTTTTTTTTTGAGGGGGGGGGGCCTGAAACAGCATCAATCCACAGCAACACAGCAATTACAAGTTCATATAGCTGGAAAAGCCTTGAATTTTGGGGGGCCTGAAACATAGCAGCAATCCACAGCAATTACAAGTTCATATAGCTGGAAAAAGCCTTGAGTTTTGGGGGGCCTGAAACATAGCAGCAATCCACAGCAATTCCAAGTTCATATAGCTGGAAAAAGCCTTGAATTTTGGGGGGGGGGCTGAAACATAGCAGCAATCCACAGCAATTTCAAGTTCATATAGCTGGAAAAAGCCTTGAATTTTGGGGGGCCTGAAACATAGCATCAATCCACAGCAATTACAAGTTCATATTGCTGGAAAAAACCTTGAATTGGGGGGGGGGGGGCTGAAACATAGCATCAATCCACAGCAATTACAAGTTCATATAGCTGGAGAAAGCCTTGAAGTTTGGGAGGCCTTAAACATAGCATCAATCTGTTATGACCCGGTCTCAACAGTCTCGGCCTGTTAGGTTCAGGCGCAGAGTGTCCGGACGGCATTCAGCGCGTGAATCACCTGATGCACGGCAGGGGAATGTTCACACCAGACATGCCGTTTCTGCTCTGGCACTCGGGCGTGGATCACGTGGTGAGTGGCCTGGTGGATCAGTGCCTGGTGTGTCTTGGCCTCTGAAGGGGTTAAGTTCTCTGCAGTGCTGAATACTTTACAGGCCATGGGCGAGGCTTTCTCTTTACTATATAAGGCCGTTGTACATGCTATCTGATGCCGGTCTTAAACGTCTGTTCCTGTTCTCCAGTAATGGTCTGTTGTCTGAAGCTGCTACTATCTGCATCCTGGCCCATCCAGTTTCTTGCTCCTGTTCACACAGGACTGGTTCGTTAAGTATTGAGCTTGTATCCAGACATAGTGTTCCGGGTGCAGCGAACCCTTGGTATTTTTCTGTTTGGAAGTTTGGAATTTTGGTAGGGTTTTTGTGTGTGATCCTAAGTTCTGTTTTTTGCTATCCCTTGCTTAGTTCAGTTATTCTGTGTTTCACGTTTATTCTCTCCCTATGCTTTTGTGTTCTCATGTTCACCGTTAGTCCGCGTCTGGACATCCGTGGGGGGCTTGTTCTGTATCTGCCTCTCCTTCGTAAACGTGAAGCTAGACAGGGCTCTATTTCCCTTTGTAGGTTAGCTACTTCTCCGGCTGTGCTCGTGCCCATTCAGGCAAGTTAGTCGGGCCCACGGCTACTTCTAGTTGTGCGAGGCAGGGTGTAGGAGGATCCACACTAGAAGTCCAAACTGCTCATACTTCCGATTTTGTTTTCTTTTGGTGTGTTTTTCCTGTACTGGACTGAGAAGTTATCAGTCAGGGACCAGTCCGTGGTCAAGGATCCCCAGACCATAACACAATCCACAGCAATTACAAGTTCATGTAGCTGGAAAAATCCCTTTTGGGGGGGTCCTGAGACATAGCCTCAATCCACAGCAATTACAAGTTCATATAGGTGGAAAAAGCCTTGAATTTTTTTTTGGGGGGGAGCTGAAATATAGCATCAATCCACAGCAATTGTAAGTTCATATAGCTGGAAAACGCCTTGAATTTTGGGGAGACTGAAACATAGCAGCAATCCACAGCAATTACAAGTTCATATAGCCGGAAAAAGCCTTGAATTTTGGGGAGACTGAAACATAGCAGCAATCCACAGCAATTACAAGTTCATATAGCTGGAAAAAGCCTTGAATTGGGGGGGGGGGCTGAAACATAGCAGCAATCCACAGCAATTACAAGTTCATATAGCTGGAAAAAGCCTTGAATTTTGGGTGGGCCTAAAACAGTATCAATCCACAGCAATTACAAGTTCATATAGCTGGAAAAAGCCTTGGAATTGTGGGGGCCTGAAACAGCAGCAATTTCAGGTTCATATAGCTGGAAAAAACCTTGAATTTTGGCAGGGGGTTTGAAACATAGCAGCAATCCACAGCAATTACAAGTTCATATAGCTGGAAAAAGCCTTGAATTTTGGGGGGCCTAAAACAGTATCAATCCACAGCAATTACAAGTTCATATAGCTGGAAAAAGCCTTGAATTTTGGGGGGCCTGAAACATAGCAGCAATCCACAGCAATTACAAGTTCATATAGCTGGAAAAAGCCTTGGAATTTTGGGGGGCCTGAAACATAGCAGCAATCCACAGCAATTACAGGTTCATATAGCTGGAAAAAGCCTTGAATTTTGGGTGGGCCTAAAACAGTATCGATCCACAGCAATTACAAGTTCATATAGCTGGAAAAAACCTTGATTTTTTTTTTTTTTTTTTTTGGGGGGGGGGGGCTGAAGCATAGCACCAATCCACAGCAATTACAAGTTCATATAGCTGGAAAAAGCCTTGAATTTTGGGTGGGGGCCTGAAGCATAGAACCAATCCACAGCAATTACAGGTTCATATAGCTGGAAAAAGCCTTGAATTTTGGGTGGGCCTAAAACAGTATCAATCCACAGCAATTACAAGTTCATATAGCTGGAAAAAACCTTGAATTTTGGCGGGAGGGGGGGGGGGGGGTTGAAACATAGCAGCAATCCACAGCAATTACAAGTTCAGATAGCTGGAAAAAGCCTTGACTTTTTTTGGGGGGGCTGAAGCATAGCACCAATCCACAGCAATTACAAGTTCATATAGCTGGAAAAAGCCTTGAATTTTGGGTGGGGGCCTGAAGCATAGAACCAATCCACATCAATTACAAGTTCATATAGCTGGAAAAAGCCTTGAATTTTGGGGGGGCCTGAAACATAGCAGCAATCCACAGCAATTACAGGTTCATATAGCTGGAAAAAGCCTTGAATTTTGGGTGGGCCTAAAACAGTATCAATCCACAGCAATTACAAGTTCATTTAGCTGGAAAAAACCTTGAATTTTGGCGTGGGGTTTGAAACATAGCAGCAATCCACAGCAATTACAAGTTCAGATAGCTGGAAAAAGCCTTGAATTTTGGGGAGACTGAAACAGCATCAATCCACAGCCATTACAAGTTCATATAGCTGGAAAACGCCTTGAATTTGGGGGGGCTGAAGCATAGCACCAATCCACAGCAATTACAAGTTCATATAGCTGGAAAAAGCCTTTAATTTGGGGGAGGCCTTAAACATAGCATCAATCCACAGCAATCGTGGGTTATGTAGATAACCTGTTTCCCATAGTCCAAACAGCAGTACAACAGATGGGGTATTCCTTCCCCTGTGCGTGGTTAGGACAGGTGGATTTTTAATCAATTAATTAAATTTACACTGACCCCCTCCTATAAGAAGGTAAGAGGAACCTCCTCCGCTTGTGTTAGTTGTAAAGTAAATCTGACAAATAAAAAAATTAATAGGGAGGGAGTCTTGTGCCGCTGTTTGGACTATGGGAAACAGGTTATCTACATAACCCACGATTCCCCCACGTCCAAACCGCGGCACAACAGATGGGGATGTAGCGAGATAACCCCTAGGGAGGGCCCCCTCGGCATACGGATGACAAAACGGATTGGCCGAAGGCAGTAGCCTCTGACCTCTGGAGGTCTAAACGATAGTGTTTGACAAAAGTACTGTGGGACTGCCAGGTGGCAGCTGTACAAATATGCTCAAGAGACACCGAATGCTTTTCCGCCCAGGAGGTGGACATCGCCCTAGTGGAATGGGCTTTAACAAATTCAGGGGGAGTAAGACCCTGATAAACAAAGGCTAACCTTATCGCCTCCTTGATCCACCTAGCTAGCGTGGGTTTTGAGGCTTTCAACCCTTTGGAGCGCCCAAAGAAAGAAACCAGAAGGTTTTCTTCTCTTCTGAAGTTGCTTGTCCGCTCTAGGTAGATACTTAAGCATCTTTCAATGTCTATAGTGTGCCACTTCTCCTCCTCAGGTGAGGATGGAGAAGGAAAAAACACAGGCAGGGAGATGACCTGATTTAAGTTGGCATAAGAAGGGGCTTTAGGTAAAAATCCCAGTAAAAACCTCAATTGGATCCGGTCAGGATAAAAGACTGTGTAGGGTTCATGGGCAGATAGAGCCTGTAGTTCCCCCACCCGTGTAGCTGATGTGACAGCTAAAAGGAAAGACACCTTTAAGGACAAAAATTTAAAGTCCACTTCTTGCATCGGTTCAAAAGGTGGGTTACAAAGTCCTAATAGGACGGTGGAGAGGTCCCACTGGGGACCTTATGAAAGGTCTTAATCTGGCTGCCCCTTTAAGAAACCGGGATATGAAGGTGTCCTGGGTCAGACGCCTATTTAGACAAGCTGATAAGGCAGCTATATGTACTTTCAGTGTGGCCGGTGTTAGGCCCTTATCCAAGCCATCCTGCAGAAATTCCAAAACGGTCTGAATGGAAGGATTATCATGAGATACCTGTTTCTTTGCGCACCAGGTCTTGAAGATATTAAAGATCCTGCGGTAGGCCTGGTTAGTGGCTGGAGCTCTAGAGTGAGCTATGGTATTCCTGATGGCTGTGGGTAGCAAGTCTAGTCCGGGTATGGACCGGTCAACTTCCAGGCTGTCAAGTTGAACCTGTTGAGGTCCTGGCATATTCTGGCACCCTGAGTGACCAGGTTGTGCCGTGGAGGAGCCTCCAATATATCCCTTGACTCATCTGAATGAGCTGGGTAAACCATGCCCTCTTTGGCCAAAATGGGATTATTGCAATCACAGATGCCTGGTCCTGCCTGACTTTCATCAATACCCTTGGTATCATGGAAAGCGGAGGGAAAATGTACGCCAGCCTGAACCTCCATGGAATCGACAGGGCATCTACTGCCAAGGGATTGTCCTCCAGGTAGAGGGAGCAGAATTTCTCTACCTTGGCATTGTATCTGGTGGCCATCAGGTCCACCTCTGGAATTCCCCACATCTCTGTTATTTGGTGAAATACTTCTGTGTTTAGGGACCACTCGCCTGACACCATCAGACCCCGGCTCAACTGGTCCGCTATCACATTCAAGGCTCCCTTGATGTGAACTGCCATGAGATGGGTAAGATTCTTCTCTGCCCAGGAGAAAATTAGCTCTGTCTCTCTCAGAAGGGCGAGTGACCGGGTACCTCCCTGCTTGTTCAGGTAGAGGACTGCGGTTGAATTGTCTGACCGTACCTTCACTGCCCTGCCCCGAAGGGAGGGGGCAAAATGTAGAAGTGCCAGGTAGATGGCTCTGATTTTGCGCCTATTGGAAGACTTGGTCCTTTCTGACCGATTCCAAGTCCCTCTTGCATACATCTCACCTAGATAGGCTCCCCAACCGGTAAGAGATGCATCCGTTGTCAACAGGATCCAGACCAGCTGGACCGTGGACCTTCCGTCCTTTAGATGGATCCACCATGTGAGTGATTGACGGGTATTGAGGGATAGATGGATACGTGAATCCAGACTCAGAGGTCTGCGGTTCCACTTCCTGAGGACCTCGCTCTGAAGTGGGCGCATATGCCACATTGCCCAAGGAACTGCCTCCACAGAGGCGGACATAAGACCCAGCACTTTCATGGCCATACGGATCGATATCTGGCGTCTCTGACAGAGCTGCCTGACAGCTACTCTGATCTTCTCTTTCCTCTGGTGAGGAAGAGATACTGTCATCTGGACCGAATCCAACACGAACCCCAGAAAACTTTTCTTTGTAGAGGGTTCCACGTCCGACTTGTCCCAATTTATTATCCATCAGAGGCTCTGTAAGAGACTGGTGGTGACGTGCATGTGACTTTTTAGCAACTCCACTGAGTGCGCCTTTAGCAGCCAATCGTCCAAGTACGGGACTATAAATAGCCCTTGAAGCCTGAGACAAGCAGCGATCGGAGCTATGACTTTTGTGAAGACATAGGGTGCCGTGTTGATACCGAACGGTAGAGCCGCAAACTGGAAGTGACACAGCTGGCCGTGCATTAGAACGTCTATCCTCAGATATTTCCTGTGAGTTGGAGCTATTGGGATGTGAAGGTAAGCATCCTTGAGCTCCAAAGTGGCGAGAACATCGCCGGGCTGGAGAAAAGAGATCACAGACTTTAATGTTTCCACCCGGAAGTGCAACTTGCGGATAAACTGGTTCAGAAACCTGAGGTCGATTATCATCCTCCAGCCTCCTGATGCTTTTGGCACCAGGAAGACTGGAGAATATACGCCTGCACCTCTTTCTTCCATCGGGACTGGTTCCAGGGCCTCTTTGTCCAGATACTCTTGAATCATTCCTTCCAGACTCGCTTGCTTTTGCCTTAAAAAAGAGCGGGTTGCGATATACCTGGCGGAGGGAATAGAGACGAAATCTATGTGATAACCGTGTTGAATTAGTTGTAGGACCCAAGGGTCCTGGATGTTTTGACGCCAGGCTGGAAGGAACTTTCGTAGGCGCCCTCCAACAGGTGGGGATCTCTCCCTTGGAGGGGAACCATGATTGTCAAAAGGAGGGCTTCTTTGGCCCCTCCTTGGAAAAACGGCGGCCAGATCCTCTGGACTGAAAGCCTGACCTTCTATATTGCGGCCTGGATGATGATTGGCGCTGGGAGCCTCTGCCACGGGATGATGTTCCTGGTCTGCTTCCATAAGGCTGCGGAAGGGATTTCCCCTTACTGTCTGCCAGGCTCTCCATAATATCATCCAGCTGTTTCCCAAACAGTCTTCCTGATTCGAAAGGGAGGGCACAGAGGTTATACTTGGAAGCATTATGGACCTTCCACAGTTTCAACCAGAGAGGTCTTCTGGCAGCTGCCGATAAAGCCATACCCTTTGCGGCCTCCTTCACCTGGTAAGTGGCTGCCTTAGCCAGGAACTCAGGAGGTCATCCCTAGGAACCCCGTCATCAGAGGAGGCTATGCCAATGGAAGCCTGCGAGGCTGCGGCTGTGTGAATGCGCCTCAGAATGCATTCGGCGCGTCTGTCCATGGCGTCCGGCAGATTTGATCCATCCTCTGATGGAACCACGTTGCGCCGGGAAAGCTTGGCTACTTCGAAGTCAACCTTCGGCGGTGACATCCAGCTGGCTTGGGCACTTTCCTCCAGGGGAAACATTTGTTTAAATATTTTAGATTGAAAAAACGACTTTTCCGGACACTTCCACTCAGCTTTCATAGCATTGGCCACGGCGGGCTCCACTTGGAAGGTCCTAGACCTTCTATAGGTGGAGTCTGAGGCTTCCCCCTCGTCAACATCACGCCCGCCTGGGTGGATGGACCTGAGGAGCTTTTGCATTTTTTCCACGGGAAAAGCAGCTCTGGGAATTTCAGGCTCTTCATCTGAAGAAGCATCCACGGTATTAGAGCCTTCCTCCGAAGGATATGAAAAGGGTCTTGGTTCCCTGCGAGGTCTCTTAGCCGAGCTGACAAAGGCCTCCTTCATTTCCAGCATGGAGTCAGTAACGAATTCTTTCACCCACGCGACCATGTCATGGAGCGCGGGTTCTTCAGGCGGAGGGGCCCGACACTGGCGACACCTGTTAAACTCATATCCGTCAGGCAGTGGAATGTCGCAATCCCTGCAAGCGAGATGCTTGAATTTGGGAGGGGGGGGGAGAGCTGAAATATAGCATCAATCCACAGCAATTACAAGTTCATGTAGCTGGAAAAAGCCTTGAATTTTTTTTATTTTTTTTTGAGGGGGGGGGGCCTGAAACATAGCATCAAGCCACGGCAATTACAAGTTCATATAGCTGGAGAAAGCCTTGAATTTTGGGAGGCCTTAAACATAGCATCAATCCACAGCAATTACAAGTTCATGTAGCTGGAAAAAGCCTTGAATTTTTTTTATTTTTTTTTGAGGGGGGGGGGGGCTGAAACATAGCATCAAGCCACGGCAATTACAAGTTCATATAGCTGGAAAAAGCCTTGAATTTGGGGGGACCTGAAACATAGCAGCAATCCATAGCAATTACAGGTTCGTATAGCTTGAAAAAGCCTTGAATTTTGGGTGGGCCTAAAACAGCATCAATCCACTGCAATTACAAGTTAATATAGCTGGAAAAAACCTTGAATTTTTTTTTTGGTGGGGGACTAAAACAGCAGCAATCCACAGCAATTGCAAGTTCAGATAGCTGGAAAAAGCCTTGACTTTTTTTGGGGGAGCTGAAATATAGCATCAATCCACAGCAATTGCAAGTTCATATATCTGGAAAATGCTTTGAATTTGGGGGGGCCTTAAACATAGCAGCAATCCACAGCAATTACAAGTTCATATAGCTGGAAAATGCCTTGAACTTTTTTGGGGGCCTTAAACATAGCATCAATCCACAGCAATTACAAGTTCATATAGCCGGAAAAAGCCTTGAATTTTGGGGAGACTGAAACAGCATCAATCCACAGCAATTACAAGTTCATATAGCTGGAAAACTCCTTGAATTTTGTGTGGGGGCCTGAAACATAGCACCAATCCACAGCAATTACAAGTTCATATAGCTGGAAAAAGCCTTAAATTTGGGGGGGCCTGAAACATAGCAGCAATTCATAGCAATTACAGGTTCATATAGCTGGAAAAAGCCTTGAATTTTGGGTGGGCCTAAAACAGCATCAATCCACAGAAATTACAAGTTCATATAGCTGGAAAAAACCTTGAATTTTGGGGGGGACTGAAACATAGCAGCAATAACAAGTTCAGATAGCTGGAAAAAGCCTTGACTTTTTTTTGGGGAGCTGAAATATAGCATCAATCCACAGCAATTGCAAGTTCATATAGCTGGAAAAACCTTTGAATTTGAGGGAGGCCTGAAACATAGCATCAATCCACAGCAATTATAAGTTCATATAGCTCGAAAACTCCTTGAATTTTGGGTGGGGGCCTGAAACATAGCACCAATCCACAGCAATTACAAGTTCATATAGCTCGAAAACTCCTTGAATTTTGGGTGGGGGCCTGAAACATAGCACCAATCCACAGCAATTACAAATTCATATAGCTGGAAAAAGCCTTGAATTTTGGGGGGGCCTGAAACATAGCAGCAATCCACAGCAATTACAAGTTCATATAGCCTGATAAAGCCTTGAATTTTTGGTGGGGGCCTGAAACATAGCATCAATCCACAGCAATTACAGGTTCATATAGCTGGAAAAAGCCTTGAATTTTGGGTGGGCCTAAAACAGCATCAATCCACAGTAATTACAAATTCATATAGCTGGAAAAAACCTTGAATTTTTGGGGGGCCTGAAACATAGCAGCAATCCACAGCAATTACAAGTTCATATAGCCGGAAAAAGCCTTGAATTTTGGGGAGACTGAAACAGCATCAATCCACAGCAATTACAAGTTCATATAGCTGGAAAACTCCTTGAATTTTGTGTGGGGGCCTGAAACATAGCACCAATCCACAGCAATTACAAGTTCATATAGCTGGAAAAAGCCTTGAATTTTGGGGGGCCTGAAACATAGCAGCAATAACAAGTTCAGATAGCTGGAAAAAGCCTTGACTTTTTTTTGGGGAGCTGAAATATAGCATCAATCCACAGCAATTGCAAGTTCATATAGCTGTAAAAACCTTTGAATTTGAGGGAGGCCTGAAACATAGCATCAATCCACAGCAATTATAAGTTCATATAGCTGGAAAAAGCCTTGAATTTATTTTTTGTTTGGGGGGGGGGGGGCTGAAACATAGCACCAATCCACAGCAATTACAAGTTCATATAGCTGGAAAAAGCCTTGAATTTTGGGGGGCCTGAAACATAGCATCAATCCGCAGCAACTACAGGTTCATATAGCTGGAAAAAGCCTTGAATTTTGGGTGGGCCTAAAACAGCATCAATCCATAGTAATTACAAGTTCATATAGCTGGATAAAACCTTGAATTTTGGGGGGGCCTGAAACATAGCAGCAATCCACAGCAATTACAAGTTCAGATAGCTGGAAAAAGCCTTGACTTTTTTTGGGGGGAGCTGAAATATAGCAGCGATCCACAGCAATTGCAAGTTCATATAGCTGGAAAAACCTTTGAATTTGAGGGAGGCCTGAAACATAGCATCAATCCACAGCAATTATAAGTTCATATAGCTGGAAAAAGCCTTTAATTTGGGGGAGGCCTTAAACATAGCATCAATCCATAGCAATTACAAGTTCATATAGCTGGAAAATGGCTTGAATTTTTTTGGGGGGGCCTTAAACATAGCATCAATCCATAGCAATTACAAGTTCATATAGCTGGAAAAAGCCTTGAATTTTGGGGAGACTGAAACAGCATCAATCCACAGCAATTACAAGTTCATATAGCTGGAAAAAGCCTTTAATTTGGGGGAGGCCTTAAACATAGCATCAATCCACAGCAATTCCAAGTTCATATAGCTGGAAAATGCCTTGAATTTTTTTTGGGGGGGCCTTAAACAGCATCAATCCACAGCAATTACAAGTTCATATAGCTGGAAAAAGCCTTGAATTTGGGGGAGACTGAAACAGCATCAATCCACAGCAATTACAAGTTCATATAGCTGGAAAAAGCCTTGAATTTGGCGTGGGGGTGGGGTGGGGCTGAAATATAGCATCAATCCACAGCAATTACAAGTTCATGTAGCTGGAAAAAGCCTTTAATTGGGGGGGGGGGCTGAAACAACACCAATCCACAGCAATTACAAGTTCATATAGCTGGAAAAAGCCTTGAATTTTGGGTGGGCCTAAAACAGCATCAATCCACAATAATTACAAGTTCAGATAGCTGGAAAAAGCCTTGAATTTGGGGGAGACTGAAACATAGCAGCAATCCACAGCAATTACAAGTTCATATAGCTGGAAAAAGCCTTGAATTTTGGGGGGCCTTAAACATAGCATCAATCCACAGCAATTACAAGTTCATATAGCTGGAAAAAGCCTTGAATTTTGGGTGGGCCTAAAACAGCATCAATCCACAGTAATTACAAGTTCAGATAGCTGGAAAAAGCCTTGAATTTGGGGGAGACTGAAACATAGCAGCAATCCACAGCAATTACAATTTCATATAGCTGGAAAAAGCCTTTAATTTTGGGGGGACCTGAAACTTAGCATCAATCCACAGCAATTACAAGTTCATATAGCTGGAAAACGCCTTGAATTTGGGGGGGGGGGGGGGGCTGAAACATGACATCAATCCACAGCAATTACAAGTTCATATAGCTGGAGAAAGCCTTGAATTTGGGGGAGACTGAAACATAGCAGCAATCCACAGCAATTACAAGTTCATATAGCTTGAAAAAGCCTTGAATTTTGGGGGGCTGAAACATAGCATCAATCCACAGCAATTACAAGTTCATATAGCTGGATATAGCCTTGAATTTGGGGGAGACTGAAACATAGCAGCAATCCACAGCAATTACAAGTTCATATAGCTGGAAAAAGCCTTGAAATTTGGGGGGGACCTGAAATTTAGCAGCAATCCACAGCAATTACAAGTTAATATAGCTGGATAAAGCCTTGAATTATTTTATTTTTTTTTTTTTGGGGGGGGGGGTTGAAACATGGCATCAATCCACAGCAATTATAAGTTCATATAGCTGGAAAAAGCCTTGAATTTATTTTTTGTTTGGGGGGGGGGGGGCTGAAACATAGCACCAATCCACAGCAATTACAAGTTCATATAGCTGGAAAAAGCCTTGAATTTTGGGGGGCCTGAAACAGCATCAATCCGCAGCATTTACAGGTTCATATAGCTGGAAAAAGCCTTGAATTTTGGGTGGGCCTAAAACAGCATCAATCCATAGTAATTACAAGTTCATATAGCTGGATAAAACCTTGAATTTTTGGGGGGCCTGAAACATAGCAGCAATCCACAGCAATTACAAGTTCAGATAGCTGGAAAAAGCCTTGACTTTTTTTTGGGGAGCTGAAATATAGCAGCAATCCACAGCAATTGCAAGTTCATATAGCTGGAAAAACCTTTGAATTTGAGGGAGGCCTGAAACATAGCATCAATCCACAGCAATTATAAGTTCATACAGCTGGAAAAAGCCTTTAATTTGGGGGAGGCCTTAAACATAGCATCAATCCATAGCAATTACAAGTTCATATAGCTGGAAAATGCCTTGAATTTTTTGGGGGGGCCTTAAACATAGCATCAATCCATAGCAATTACAAGTTCATATAGCTGGAAAAAGCCTTGAATTTTGGGGAGACTGAAACAGCATCAATCCACAGCAATTACAAGTTCATATAGCTTGAAAAAGCCTTTAATTTGGGGGGGGGCTGAAACATAGCACCAATCCACAGCAATTGCAAGTTCATATAGCTCGAAAACTCCTTGAATTTTGGGTGGGGGCCTGAAACATAGCATCAATCCACAGCAATTACAGGTTCATATAGCTGGAAAAAGCCTTGAATTTTGGGTGGGCCTAAAACAGCATCAATCCACAGTAATTACAAGTTCATATAGCTGGAATAAACCTTGAATTTTTGGGGGGACTGAAACATAGCAGCAATCCACAGCAATTACAAGTTCATATAGCTGGATAAAGCCTTGAATTTTTTGGGGGCCGAAACATAGCAGCAATCCACAGCAATTACAAGTTCATATAGCTGGAAAAAGCCTTGAATTTTGGGGGGCCTGAAACATAGCAGCAATCCACAGCAATTACAATTTCATATAGCTGGAAAAAGCCTTTAATTTTGGGGGGACCTGAAACTTAGCATCAATCCACAGCAATTCCAAGTTCATATAGCTGGAAAAAGCCTTTAATTTGGGGGAGGCCTTAAACATAGCATCAATCCACAGCAATTCCAAGTTCATATAGCTGGAAAATGCCTTGAATTTTTTTGGGGGGGGCCTTAAACATAGCATCAATCCACAGCAATTACAAGTTCATATAGCTGGAAAAAGCCTTTAATTTGGGGGAGGCCTTAAACATAGCATCAATCCACAGCAATTCCAAGTTCATATAGCTGGAAAATGCCTTGAATTTTTTTGGGGGGGGCCTTAAACATAGCATCAATCCACAGCAATTACAAGTTCATATAGCTGGAAAAAGCCTTGAATTTGGCGTGGGGGTGGGGTGGGGCTGAAATATAGCATCAATCCACAGCAATTACAAGTTCATGTAGCTGGAAAAAGCCTTTAATTTGGGGGGGCTGAAACAACACCAATCCACAGCAATTACAAGTTCATATAGCTCGAAAACTCCTTGAATTTTGGGTGGGGGCCTGAAACATAGCACCAATCCACAGCAATTACAAGTTCATATAGCTGGAAAAAGCCTTGAATTTTGGGTGGGCCTAAAACAGCATCAATCCACAATAATTACAAGTTCAGATAGCTGGAAAAAGCCTTGAATTTGGGGGAGACTGAAACATAGCAGCAATCCACAGCAATTACAAGTTCATATAGCTGGAAAAAGCCTTGAATTTTTTTTTTGGGGGGGAGCTGAAATATAGCATCAATCCACAGTAATTACAAGTTCATATAGGTGGAAGAAGCCTTGAATTTTGGGGGTCTGAAACATAGCATCAATCCACAGCAATTACAAGTTTATATAGCTGGAAACAGCCTTGAATTTTGGGGGAGCCTGAAACATAGCATCAATCCACAGCAATTACAAGTTCATATAGCTGGAAAAAGCCTTGAATTTTAGGGGGCCTGAAACATAGCAGAAATCCACAGCAATTCCAAGTTCATATAGCTGGAAAAAGCCTTGAATTTTGGGAGGTGGAGGGCTGAAACAGCATCAATCCACAGCAATTACAAGTTCATATAGGTGGAAAAAGCCTTGAATTATGGGGGGCTGAAACATAGCATCAATCCACAGCAATTACAAGTTCATATAGCTGGAAAATGCCTTGAATTTAGGGGGGGGGGGGGGGGGCTGAAACATAGCATCAATCCACAGCAATTTGCAAATTCATATAGCTGGAAAAAGCCTTGAATGTTGGGGAGCCTGAAACATAGCATCAATCCACAGCAATTACAAGTTCATATAGCTTATAAAATCACTTGAATTTTGTTGTTTCGTGAGAAATTGCAGCAATCCACTGCAGTTACTTCTTGCTATATACATGCAAAGCAGCTTTTCAGGCTGTGTAACCCCAAAACAAGGATACAGAACAATTAGGTCAGGCTATGTACGCTCAATCCAGAGATCCAGGGTGTGTACCCCCAAAACCTAAGTGGGAGACACCGAAATTCAGTCAGGCTATGTCTGGTCAATCCAGATATCCAAGGTGTATAACCCCAAAACCTAGATGGGAGAGACAGAATTTCAGTCAGGCTATGTCCGCTCTTTTCAGTTTTTCACGGTGTGTAACCCCAAAACTTAGGTGGGAGACCCAGAAATGCAGTCAGTCTATCAGCTCAATCCAATTTTTAAGGGTCTACCCCTTGTATTTTTCATTTATTTCTGTTCAAGCCTTTTTCTCTTCTCTTTTGCTGTAATACACAAATCAGCTGAAGTTCCTTTGGGAGCTCAGAGGAGGTGGCAAACACATCTGATGTCCCTTGGCGATATGCATTAAGAGAACCATCGACCAATCAAGTGTAGTCAGCTAGCATAGCAGCGAGCGTGACTAAACGCAGAGAAAAAAGGTGTACCACTTCCAGAGATAGTAACTTCAGTGCTGCAGTTGCCAATGGACGGTCACACCAGATGTTCAGATTGTCCTTCATTAAAGTTTCCTTATACTTTAGGAAAGAAACTTGTGAGGGTGAAAGGTTGAGAGATATGACATCAAACAATCTTTAACTGTACTTAACAGGAGTAGTGTAGTGCAGAAAAAATGATGAGTAAGTGTAGGGCACAGAGGGATCGGAGAGGACAGAGCTAGGGTCAGCCAGGTACTCCCAAAACATGCGCCTATACTTGTTCGTCCTGGTGACACTAGGCCCCTGAGTGGCGGTAATTTGGCCAGGGGGGCCATTAACGTGTCCCAGACCTAGGAGTAAGTCTTGCAACAGGGTAGAGTTTTGCATGCCTTTGCCTCTACCCACCGTTTTTGCTGCTTAGTTTCCCTCCACATCTACACTGCTTTTGCCCCTAGACATCACCCCAGTTTATGCCTCTTTTTCTAGACACCTTTTTTGTTGATTAGTTTGCCTGCACATCTACACTGCTTTCGTCCCTAGACATCACCCCTGTTCATGTCGGGTCGGTGGCCTCGTCGTCCACCAACTCCTCTTCCAATTGCTCACTGTCCCCTTACTGAAAACTGCACATAACCACAGCTCGGACCTGGTCTGCGTTGTACCCTGCACCCTGCTTAACGCAGCTGCTATATCCGGAGTTGTGATGAGCGCATGCTAATGTTTTGTGTCCAGTGGAAAGGATGGGATAGGATTTCACATAAGTCTGCCACCCATGGAAACTCATGGTGCAGAAACTGCGGGAGCTGACTCTGAGGAACCCTTGGGTTTTGGACATGGTACTCCATCAAAGGTCTCTGCTGCTCACACTCACTACTCAACATGTGGTACGTCGAGTTCCAGCGTGTGGGGACGTCGTACATCAGCCGGTGTTCTGGCAGATGGAGGCGTTGCTGGAGGCTTCGGAGGCTAGCAGCGGCTCCTGTACACTTGCAAAAGTGGGCGCACAAGCGCTGCACTTTCACCAGTAGCTTGTGTACATTGGGGTATGTTTTCAAAAAACGTTGCACCACTAAGTTAGAAGTGGGCCAGGCATGGAACGGCAAGCTCCAGAGCCGCTACCAAGTTCCTGCCGTTATCACACAAGACAAACATGCCTGGCCCCAGGTGTAGCAGGGAAAAACACAATTCCGTGCGGGATTGCCGCCAGAATCCCCCTGGTTAAAATGCCTCCCCATAGTACTTTATAGAGAGGCGTTTACCCGTGCGGATTCTAGCGGCAATTCCGCATGGAAGTTGCGCAGATTCCGCGTGAATTCTGCGCGGATTCGCACCAGAATCCGAGCCATTTTGCCCCATGTGAATGCCCCTTAAAGGTGTTAAGTAACTTCATTATCAGGTGCATTGAAGGACGTACTAGTCAAAATTCAGACTTATCAAGAAAAGAACAGGGATGAGAAAGGGGAAACAAAAAGACACCAGTGGGGCATAGACAACAAGGGAAGAGATGGAAGGAGGGGGGAGGAACTGGAGGGAGGGTGTTTAGATTAGTGTAGAGTTTAGGGGTTATCTTGGACAACTCCTTTAAGTCCTTGGTGGACATCATAGCACCCAGACTTCTCCAATCAAAATTTCTATATGTGAGTAAAGTTTTTTGAAAGTGCGAATGCAATTACTATGGAAGTGTTAGAATTTGACCTTACAAGTCATCAGTGTTGATAATCTGGTTAGCTTTAACCCTTTAAAGACACAATCTAAAAGTGCCTTATGGACCTGGCCTCATTTTTCAAAACTGACTTGTGTCACTTTACATTGCTATAACTTTGAGACTCTTTAACTTACACAAGTTATTTTGGGATTGTTTCTTCATGCCATTTTGCCCTTCATGTTAGTGGTTAGAGATGAGCGAACACCATTTGATCGAGTAGCTATTCGATTGAATATCATGCCGTTCGAGGTATTCGATTCCAATCACATACCAAGCCGCATACGCAGTAAAAATTCGTATCCCCTCCCACCTTCCGTGGCACTTTTTTTTGCACCAATAACTGCGCAGGGGAGGTGGGACAGGAACTTCTGACAATGGAGGCAGTTAAAAAAAACTGAAAAAACCCATTAGCTGCCGAAAACATGTGACCTCCCATTTATAAGAATGTCCGCCTGCATATTCGTCATTTTTGCAGTCAGAGATAGGGAGAGAGACATGGCTGCAGAGGGCTAGATAGGCATTAGCTTGTAGTAGGCAGGGATAAACCGAAGAAAATCAACAGCTCTTTTCATAGCTATATACTAAAGGGAGAGGAGTTTAGAGTTCTTGCTATGTACTGTGAAACTTTTTTTTTTGGTGGTATCCGCTCACCAAATTGCAGGCATCCCCAACAGTTACTTGTTGCTGATACACCTGTCAACAGCTTTTATTTTGGCTGTCCCCCAGCCACAAATTAGCAGGGACACAAAGCATTGATTTCTTGCTATATACTGTCAAACATCTTTTTTTTGGGGGGTGTCTGTACACCAAATTGCAGGCATCTATAGCAGTTACTTGTTGCTGATACACCTGTCAACAGCTTTTATTTTGGCTGTCCTCCAGTCACAAATTAGTAGGAACACAAAGCATTGACTTCTTGCTACATACTGTCAAACATCTTTTTTTTTTTTTTTTTTTTTGGGGGGGGGGGGTCTGTACACCGAATTGCAGTCATCCCCAGCATTTACTTGTTGTTGATACACCTGTCAACAGCTTTTATTTGGGGGGTGTCTGTACACCAAATTGCAGGCATCTATAGCAGTTACTTGTTGCTGATACACCTGTCAACAGCTTTTATTTTGGCTGTCCTCCAGCCACAAATTAGCAGGAACACAAAGCATTGACTTCTTGCTATATACTATCAAACATCTTTTTTGGGGGTGTCCGTACACCAAATTGCAGGCATCCAGTTACTTGTTGCTGATACACCTGTCAACCGCTTTTATTTTGGCTGTTCCCCAGCCACAAATTAGCAGGAACACAAAGCATTGACTTCTTGCTATATACTGTGTGAAGTGAAGAGAGGTATAGTGTGGGAGAACCGCTATTTTTCCCCAAGACTGTTGCAGTATGCACAGGCGTTTCGCTTGTAGGTCCCAGACTAGAGTAAAGTTCGGGTCAGTCCTGCAGGGCAATCCATTTCAGTCTTGGAAACAGACCAGCAGGGCTTTGTAAGTAGCATAGGTGTGCTGGTTAGAAGAAGAGAGAGACTGAAACACACACTCAACCAGTCTGGGAAAGCTCTGCCAAAAAGTATGCTGTTAAAGGGCCGGGTATGTGTACCCCTTGTTTGCTTGTGAACCTTGTTTGTTAGGAGGTCAGCAGTAGGCTGACCCCCTAGTTAGTGAGGGAATAACTCGTTTAGTAAGCCGCCGGAGAGGCATAGGTCTTTATTTTCATTTGTTTGTTTTGACATGCTGAGCAGCACTACCTGTATCTTTAAGCTTGTCTGCTGCAATAAAGACTGCTGTTGGGAAAGAAACCAGAGCTTCTGAATCCCCCGTACATCACATATGGTGCTTCGGTTGCGGGCACTACAGATCCCAGCACGCATGGACCAGCTGTAATTATACAGACCAGTTAATGTCCTGGGTTAAAACAGCTGCAAAGTTGTCCAGTAAAGATCCCCTAGGTCCCAAGATGGAGGAAATAATGAAAGCATTTCTACAAGCTAATGCCACGCAACAGCAAACCAATGCTGCATTACTGGAAAGCATACGTGAGGATCGTCAGCTCATTCAAGAGGTTGTGAAACAAGTGGCTAAGTTGTCAGTAGGAGCCTCTAGTGTGTCACGGGAACCGGCAGCGGTTGCTGAGACAGAGGCCAAAAGGCTTACCCAATATCTCCAAAAGATGACAGCTGACGATGAAGTGGAGACCGTTCCTGACAGTATTTGAGTGTACTGCTGAGAGAGGGTTTACCACAGGAGCAATGGGCCGGAGTAGTGGCGCCATTCCTCACAGGAGAACCGCAGAAAGCGTACTACGACTTAGCCGTTGAGGAAGCCAAGGACTATGAGAAGCTGAAAGCGGAGATCATAGCCCGCTTAGGGGTGAACGTATACATACGGGCTCAAAGGGTACAGCAGTGGACTTTTTCAGAGGATTCCCCAACGCGGTCACAAATGCACAACCTAATACTTTTAGTAAAGTGGCTGCGGCCTGAAATTCACACTCCAGCTCAGATCACAGAAATCATAGTGATGGACAAGTTCATACGGTCCTTACCGCCAAAACTGCAGAGGATTGGACAGGCAGACCCCAGAGATGCTGATCAGCTGGTAAGCCTTGTGGAGAGGTACCAGGCAACGGAAGACCTGTTGCAAAACTGTCCACGCAGGTGTTTTGCCAACTATTTTAAGGGGTCGGGTTCGGCTTTAAAGAAGGCAACTCTGAATGCTTTACTAATTTTATTATATGAAGAATCAGTGAATACATAAAATAACAGAAGATGGTGTGATATTGCGTACACTTTTGTATAATACAAGTTACAAAGATTAATATACAAAGATTAAGATACAGAATCAACACCAAGAGCTTACATCATCATCTGCCTGGAAAAGAAAATCATCAACCTTGGAGGCGACCGGCAAAGGCAGAGAATTATCTCCAAAGCTTACATTACACATCTATATACAGGTTAAAGCTTCACCAGGAATTATAAGTATCATCTATCTGGCATCAGCTGGGAGAAGCCGGCCAGCTAAGATAGAGAGTTCCTGGGATCCACACTGCGTCATGGGCGTCCCCTTAGCACGCAGGTCCAGACACTTCTAACTTCACAGCAAACTTTCTTAGCTTCTTGAAAACAAATGCCTGCGTAGTCCCAGATCAGTATTTTTCCAGTATAAGGCCTCCCCCTCCGAATGGCCAGTTCTTCAGAGGTTAACCTGACACTGGGAAAATCCTTCATCGGATGTTGAATGCTCCTGGTGCTAAGCAAACCTGCATTCCCATCAACCAGTGTTATATGGTACAGCATTCTAATAACAATATTCTGTGAGAAGCATTGATAAGAGAACTATGCGTAAATATGCACCGTTTCTCACTAAACATAACCAAGTCTACAGAACTTACAGGCTAACTGTTACCATCTAATATTCTTAAAGGGATACTGTCAATATGGATTCCGGATGGTCAATTAATACCTTAGCACTACAGCAGGTCAACCACGGCCCGGCCTCAAAAAGCAGCTCGATCTTGGGGCGTGGCCTGAACCTCGATGTGAGCGGTTGCATCTTCTCCTGCTCCCGCTCTGCCTGTCGGATTCACCGGACCAATCCAGCGCTCATCGGCACCTATGGGGGGAAAGAAACAGCCCCGTCCTCCTCCTGCAGCCTCCCCTGCTCCTCCGGGGACCTCCGGTCAGCCTACACTGCGGGGATATCTCCAGGCGGCTCCGTCCCCGCTGAGGCCTAGCACGAGGCGGCAGCCATCTTCTTCCGCTCTGCCGCCTCTTCCTGAAGGAACTTCGCTCCCTTCTCAACCTCCTGGCGCGGCCCCTCCTGGAGATCCTTCTACTTCCATGGACCCTGCGACTACTGAAGTGTCCTCAGCTCTTGGATTTCAGGGTTCACCTCCACCTGCCTCCAGCTCCATTCCACGGCAGCAGTCGTCCTCAGTGAGTATCCCCCCTCCCCCTCCTAGCCAAGCTGACTGGCGGACATCTTCCCAGGGCTCCCCTGCCGGTGTCCCTACTGCATGGGGTTCTAGGCTCCTATTTTGCTATCTCCTAGGGGGCCCCCATCCTCCCACGTGGATCATTCTGCAGTTACCCGGGGTGCTGAGGGTGAGTCTCCTGCTGGGGCTCATCCCCCCCCCCCTGGACATTTTGTACCTTGCTCATCCCAAGTGGCCGTGCATTCCTCGCATGCTCCTGAAGGTGATATTGGGGCTACCCCGTCTTTGTCTCCGTATGCTGTGCATTCTCCTTCCATGTCTCCCTCTGCCACTTCTACTGGTCTACATAATGACCCTGTACTTACTGACTCACTGGCCCTTGCACCGTGGCAACAATTGCTTGCTAATCTGCCTTCTAGGGATGATTTTCATGCTCTTGTCTCTGAAGTAAAGACCACCTGCAGGGCTGAAATTCGTGCTGAAATATCTTCGCTGCGGCAGGACCTGCAGGGTATTGCTAGCAGGGTGGAGACCCTTGAAAGTGACCATGATCAGACCCGCTCTTCGGTTTCCCAGTTGCAGGACTTTGCCATTTCGCAATGTCAAGTTATTCAGGACATGCAACGCCACTTGGAGGATTTGGATAATAGGGGGAGGCGTAACAATATTCGGATCAAGGGTCTACCTGAAGCTACTCATGCTGAGGATCTACAGGCTACTTTGGAGGGGATATTTAATTCTATTCTGGGGGAGCCTCCGACCCATAAGATTAAACTGGATAGAGCTCATCGTGCTCTGCGGCCTAAAGGGTCGGGCCCTTCCCCCCGCGATGTTATTTGCTGTCTGCATGACTTTTTTTTTTTTTTTTAAACTCGTTTTATTGAAGATTACATAACAAAGCAAGTAATACAATCAAAACAAAAGAAAAACACAGGTACAGTATAAGCACAAGAAACATACAGTTAACCAGAAACAAGCCACAGCACTGGTCCATCCCGACCCCAACCCAACCACCCCGACCACAACACAGTTCTGAACACAATATCACATGACACAACAACAAAGTTACAACAGTCACATATATTCCCCACACGAGGAGTCACAAACCTATCTGGCAGTAGCTCCTATTTATGGAGCAAAGGTGTCTAGGGCCAAACGCATCATGGGAGCAGAGTATTGGGTCACGGGAGAATCACACCACGCACCCCATACCGTAGTAAATTTCTGGGGACAACCCCTCCCTTTATATATAATCTGATTAAATGGGAGAACCGAGTTAACCATTTTCCGCCATTGGGAGACAGATGGGGATCTAGGGGCCATCCACCGCAAGGCGATGGCTTTCCTAGCATAAAACAAGCACTCTCTAAGAAAAATTCGAGTATGATGCTGCCACAACTCCTCCTCCAAAACGCCAAACAGGCAGACTTCGGGAGAAAACGGGACTGGGCGGCCCAGGACATCTGCCAGAAGGTCTACCACTCCCCTCCAAAAGGTGCGAACCACCGGACAACCCCACATCATGTGCCAAAAATCTGCACGAGGATATGGACACCTGAGACAAGTCGAGCTAGACATACGGCCCATTCTGTGCAAACGGACAGGGGTCAAATAACATTGGTGTATGATAAAAATTTGGATCAATTTATTATTAGCTGAAGGAGAGACATAAAGAGGAGATTCCAAAACCTCCTGAAACAGCTCATCAGTCAATTCTGGGATGTTGGTGCGCCAACGCGTCAGAGCCGGGGACTCAGCCAGAGATACCTTTACATGAATTAGATGGTTATATAGAACCGAAATAAGACCCCCAGGGCCCTGAGAGCGTAGCACACCAATGAGCGGGTATTCGGAAATGGCACACGGTTGGGCAGGAAATATCGAGGAAAGGGCATGACGTATCTGAAGAAACCTAAAGAACTGGTGTCTTGGGATCTCATGTGATGCGGTCAAAGAATCAAAAGTAACAAACACCCCCTGTGTATATAAATTCGCTAGAGTAGACACCCCATATCGTGACCAAGACCTAGCATCAGGTAACACGAATAAATCAGACAAGCCAGGATTGTCCCACAAGGGGGTCTCTGCAGGGGTGTCCGAATAAGAAGATACTTTCCGGGCCTGCGCCCAAACCTGCGCCGCCAGAGCATGAATGGGCAAAAGCCTACCCCTGAACAACCGAGACTGGTCCAGCACAGGCCACAAGATATTCAGGTCCAGATGGTGAGCCAAATGCCTCTCCGGCCCCGGGAGCCGATCCGAGGAAAGCCAGGGCTTTATAAAGCGGAGTTGACCCGCAAGATAATAAAGAAACAGATCAGGGAGTGACGCCCCCCCGAGCTGTTTCGGCCTCTGGAGAGCAGTCAATCTCAATTTGGATCTAGAATGACCCCACACAAAAGATATCATCAAGGAGTCCATCTGTCTAAAAAATCGGAGGGGCACAGGCACGGCCGAATTACTTAAAGAATATAGACATTTGGGTAATACAATCATTTTAATCAGGTTTATCCTGCCCGCTACGGACAGGGGCAATGCAGCCCAGGTCAGGAATTTAGAGCGGAAGTGCGAGAGAAGGGGGAAAACATTAAGGTCCAGATAACTCTTATAGTCTCTGGGAATGACGATCCCAAGATACTTAAAAGCAGAGACCACCGGCAATCCACATACTACCTCCCCCTCCGCTGCTGCCGGCACCCCACCTATATGCATATAAGAGGACTTAGACCAGTTAGTGCGTAGGCCCGAATAATTGCCAAAAACATTTACCACTTCCATGGCTCGGGGCAAGGATATAGAGGGGTCAGACATAAATAGAAGGAGGTCGTCAGCATAAAGCGCAACCCTCTCCTCACTAGGGCCAATGGAGATACCTTTATAGAGAGGGTCATGCCTCAGGAGTATGGCCAAGGGTTCTATAGCTAAAGCAAATAGCAGCGGAGAGAGAGGGCAACCCTGCCGCGTGCCCCTACCCAAAGTAAAATACGGAGACAGCGAACCATTAATGGACAACGCCGCCCTAGGGGAACAGTACAAAATGGAGATCCAAGTAATAAATCCATCCCCAAACCCATATTGACGCAAAGATTGTAAAAGAAAAGGCCACTCGACAGAGTCGAATGCCTTTGTAGCATCCAACGAGGCTATTGCCCAGTCCGCCGAAGTGGCTGAGCCAATCTGGGTCACCACCTGGACACGTCTAAGATTATCAGACGTAGATTTGCCTGGCATAAAACCAGCTTGATCCGAATGAACCAGATCAAGAACCACAGTGTTAAGTCTCCTTGCCAACATTTTAGTCAGTAATTTATAATCGATATTCAACAAAGAAATAGGCCTGTAAGAACCACAGTCCAGCGGATCCTTATCTGGTTTGAGAAGAACAACAATCGTGGCATCATAAAAGGACGCCGGAAGACTGCGGTCCCGAAAGGCACGTTCATAACATTTTAGCAGCACTGGCAGGAGCACATCCCCATACTGAGCATACACCTCTATCGGAATACCGTCAGGACCTGGAGATTTCCCCCTCGCCATGTCCGCCAGCGCCTCCGTCAACTCCTCCAAGGTAAAGGGGGAGTCCAAAAAAGCACGCTGGTCCTCAGACAGAACGGGGAAGGGAATGGAATCTAAGTAAAGAGCCAGATCCTGATCACCAACTCCTAATTTAGAACTATATAAGTCACTGTAATACTGGTGGAAACGGGTTCTAATATCATTACTATTGGTGAGGATATCGCCTGTCTCCGAGCGTACTCGGAAAATAGCTGGAGAGGCCGTATTTTGGTGTACCAGGTGGGCCAATAGGCTGCTAGACTGATTCCCGAGTTCATAAAATTTCTGTTTGCTAAAAAACAGAGACCTGCGGGCCTTCTCATGGAGTGCATGCAAATACTGTCTGCCTGCATGCAACCATTGGGATCTAGACTCATCCGTGGGGTTCGCAACATACTCAGCCTCCAGGGAGGTACACCGGGCCGCTAGGGAAGTCTCCAGTAACGAGGATTCCCTTTTAATAAAAGAAATGGAGGACCTAATACACCCACGTAGGTATGCCTTCGTGGTTTCCCAAAGGAGGGAGGGGCATGTATCCGGGGAGTTAACGGTCAGAAATACTTGAAGCTGGTCAGGGATCCTATCATTGGGTGTAAATAATTTGAGCCAAAAGGGGTGTATACGGCAGCTCAAACTCGATCTAATCGTGTCCCCATGATTCAAGATAACCAAGAGAGGGGAGTGATCGGAAACCGTCCTAGGCAAGTAAGATACAGATTGTAGAATGGAACAGGTCTTAACATTCCCAAAGGCATAATCAATGCGGGACAGAGCATGTCTATGAGCAGAATGACAGGAAAAAACTCGGGAATCAGGGAACACCACCCTCCACAAGTCCTGCCAACCCAACTCCTGGACCAATTTGGCCATAGAGGTGGGACGAGAAGACAGCGGAGGATCCACACCAGCATGAAATCGGTCTGCAGCTTCATTCATCACCCGATTAAAATCACCCAGGCATAACACCACCGCCCCAGGAAACCTGACCACAAACTGAGTCGCACCCTGGAGTACAGACATATCGGAGGCAGGCGGTAAATATACACCTAAAATCACATACAGGGTAGAGTCTATCCATGCTTGGACAAATATGTAGCGCCCCTCGGGATCCCGCTCAATCACCCCCGGTTCCCACCTAATACTGCGATGCACCAGGATAGACACCCCCCTAGAGAAGGAGGTATGCATAGAATGAGCGGCCCACTGAACCCACGGCTTCTGAAGCCGGCTAACAGTCTCCGCCACCATATGTGTCTCCTGGAGGCAAACAATATGAGGATGGACCCGCCTAATTTGAGAGAAGACAGTAGATCTCTTACGCGGACTACCTAGACCCCTCACATTCCATGAAAAAACATTAAGTGACGCCATAACAATACAATCTCTTATATCTGTAAAGCGTGAGCCACGGGCAGGAGGCACAGGGCAGTGAGCGGGGTCTCAGGAGAAAAAGACAATTCAGTATGTGGCAGAACAAAAACAAAAAAAACGTGAAAACACAGACAAAATAGAACAACACACCCATGGAGGGCGCAAACAGTCTCGAACACATTAACCAAATACGGAGTAGTACAGTCTCGTAGCTACTATCAACGGGGGAGAAAGTGCACCCAATACAGATGGATTGTTGGGCACTCTCTCGAAAAAAATTTTGCGCAAAATAAGCAAAGTACGTTCATGTAATAAAGCCGAAGGTGCAGAACCAAAGCAGTGAACACACCTTAGGCCACCGGGTCAATTAAACACTGTAACGACAAAAGCCATAAGGCCGGGTCTCCGGTCTAACAGGACCTCTCACCACCAGGATATGATGTCAGCGCCGAGGAGATCGGGGCAACAGGGACAACCAGTCCTCCGCATCCTTGGGAGAATTGAAAAAAAGGGAACGGTCACCATGGATGACACGAAGTCGGGCTGGATAAATCATAGAATACTGTATAGCCTTTTCTCGGAGACGTCTCTTGACCGCCACAAAGGATGCTCGGGTTTTCTGGAGGGCAGCCGAGAAGTCAGGAAACATCGCCACTGTAGCTCCATTGAACTTGATCTCCCCAACTTGACGCGCAGCCCGCAGCGCGGTGTCACGATCCGTACTATTAATCAACCGGGCCAGTAAGGGACGCGGGGGGGCCCCCGGAGGAGGAGGTCTGGCAGGAACTCTGTGGGCTCTTTCAACAGCAAATATGGGAGAAAAATGAGCATCCGGCAGAATGTCACGTAGCCATTTTTCCATGAAGGATCGGGGGTCAGCACCCTCTGCTTTTTCTGGAAGGCCCAATATGCGCAAATTGTTGCGTCGCAGCCGATTCTCCAGATCATCCGCCCTCTGAGTCCACAAAGCTGCCGCCCGTTCCAGCTCTTGAATTTTGGCAGGGATGGGTTGAACAGAATCTTCCACCCGAGAAACACGATCCTCCACTTCACCCACTCTATCCCGCAGAGACTGAAAGTCCTGTCGAAGCAGGCCAAGATCAATTTTAACCTCTTCAATTTTACCAGTCAAGGAAGAGGTGCCAGCCTGTATCGCTTCCAGCAACTGTGCAGTCACCTGTTTCAAGGTGGGTTCAGCAGTATCCATAGGCTCAGCCGATGAGGAAGCCGCAGGAGAAGTGGTAGGCGGGGGAGTGGAGGATCTGGTAAAACTACGTAGGCGATCCGACGTGGAGCTCGACAGCGGGCGACTCATTTTGGAAAGTCC
Source organism: Leptodactylus fuscus (assembly GCF_031893055.1). Taxonomy (NCBI): domain Eukaryota; kingdom Metazoa; phylum Chordata; class Amphibia; order Anura; family Leptodactylidae; genus Leptodactylus; species Leptodactylus fuscus. The sequence continues at coordinate 253,769,313 of NC_134266.1, read as the reverse complement.
GCCGCCGCCCTTCTTGCGTGCCGTAGAAGTAGGTATGATGGCGGATGGAGAAGGCCCAATCCACAAGGAGCAGCCACAGCAATCACAGGTATGGAGGACAAATATGCAGGGCAATACAGTCCTTAAATATATGATGGAGAGAAAGCTGAGGCAGGATATAACAATTCCTAGGCTGAAGCTGCCAGAAGAATAACTAGGATGTGTTCAGCGCTCACCACACGCCACAGGACCACCACAAGAAGCCAGCTGAGGGATACCAGACATCCAGGCTGGGGACACTGCTCAATCATACAGAAGAGGAGGCAGGAAATGGCTGCTGTTCAGGCAGAGGGAGGGGTAGGAAGGGATCCCAGGCAATCCAGGCCCACACCAGATCTCCACTCACCAGCGTCCAGACCCACAGCAGCAAAGGAGGCACCCAGGATGTATATGGGTCGACTGGGAAAGGTCCGGAGCCCCAATTCCACCAGCACCTGGGGTCACAGGCCGGGAGAGTATGCCGTGCTGCCGCTCCACAGACAGGAAGATGGCGGCCGGCTCCACACTGCAGGAGTAGGCCGCAACTACTCTCGGCTCCTCACCGCCTTCAAAACGCCACTACGCGGGAGCCAGCTGCGAGAGGACCCACTCCAGGACCCGGCCCAGTATCGCAGGTACCCGGGGCTTCAGATGTGCAGGCTGGGAGTCAGGATTAATGATGATTCGGCCCGGAGCTCCAGCTACATGCGGCCGACCGCTTCACGCGCAAGCCACGCCCCCCCCTGTCTGCATGACTTTACTGTGAAGGATGCCATTCTCTCGAAGACTCGTACTCTCAAGGACTTTGACTTTGATGGCGCTAAGCTACAGATCTACCAGGATCTTTCCTGGATTACGCTCCAGAAACAGAGAACCCTGCGTCCCTTGTTGCAGCTGCTCCGCGACGCCCGTGTTTGTAGATAGGACGATGTGATGCACTGCGACACCTGAATGTAAACTTTTATTAGATGCAGGCACTATTGGTCTGATAGCCGGAATGGTAACAATGTGTGGGATTCATAAGTGACATATAATTGCTGCCGATTTTTCTGTCACGTTGGCAACAATGTCTGTGGTTCAGATTAAACATTGTGTTTGCTATAGCCATTACGATACATGCCTTGCATCTCTATTCCGGGCTTTCAGTTACAACAAGTGCTCGCATTGATGTATTTCTACGCGTGCACTTGGATGTGGCGATGCTGCCTGTGCACAGCCTACATAGCGAGACTTAGCAATTGAACGTTGTTTCTGCCGGTCCTCACTACGCATGTGCGTGGGTGTGCTGCTAAGACACACTGTGAAAGGATGATGTGGTTCAGCGGACGAGCTCTGCGATTGGAGGTTACGTCAGAGAGGGGGGTGGGGACAGCCCTTTATAGACGGGTCATTTTTTCAGCGCGCTACCGCCGATATCAGAGCGGTCTCGTGCCGTCACTCTGTGACTTTATCTTGACAATTGGTTTATCATCTGCCCCTGATGAATCGAGTTACTGATGAAACGCAGCGTCGGGCAGCTGTCATCCTAACTATGCCAGAGCATTTAGTTTCATGCCATATAGATTAAACCCTTAGCGATGTCTTATTACAGGTTCTTGTATTGGTTTTATCACCTGCCATTTGTCGTTGGCATATGTCATTCCGCAGAACAGGTTTTGATTTTTTCAGTGGAGGACAGGAGATTGTCTATTTTATTAGATGTCATCGCTGGGGGCTGTGGAGAGAAGATATGAGAACCAGGGTTCATAAAGGAGGAATACAGTGAGCTGTACTACTACTACCATCATCTCCGCATCATATACTTACAATTTGTAGTCGTAATGGTGGACAAGCTCTAGCTCCCTCTATATCAGTCCAGTTAATGTCTTTGAAGAATGGATGATCCCTGATTGTATTTATAAGTATCTGCCGCAAAACGGAGACTTACTTAACAGCTGAAAAAATACAATGAAGATACCAAATGTTAAGTCAAAGGGGGTCTAAGGGGGCGTTCACACTACCGTCGGTGACCGACAGGTAGTGTCCGCTCCTAGTGTCTGCTCAAAATCTGTCACGGACATTAGGAGCGGACACTAGCTGTGTCCGTGACACCTGTCATTCATTTCAATGGGCATCGGGTGCGTTGTTTTGCACTCCGTGCCCGTCCTTCCCTGTCCGCAAGTGAAGATGTCTGACTTCTCAAGCGGACAGAAGAACCCTGCACTCCGTGCCCGTCCTTCCCTGTCCTCAAGTGAAGATGTCCGACTTCTCAAGCGGACAGAAAAACCCTGCATGCAGGGTTCTTCTGTCCGCTTGAGAAGTCGGACATCTTCACTTGCGGACAGGGAAGGACGGGTACGGAGTGCAAAACAACGCACCCGATGCCCATTGAAATGAATGACAGGTGTCACGGACACAGCTAGTGTCCGCTCCTAATGTCCGTGACAGATTTTGAACGGACACTAGGAGCGGACACTACCTGTCAGACACCGACGGTAGTGTGAACGCTCCCTAAATCAATATGTGGACTGTGGTATTCTGCAATAACACACCAGCAATGGAGCATAAAGGATAAATACATATATACTCACCCAGTCTATCAGGTCTTTGGCTTGCAAGTCAAGTCCTTTAGGATAGGTGGGATCATCCTGCATCAGAGATTTCTCGATCTTTATATATGACCTACCAGCATAAAATGGATATTTGCCAGTGGCCATTTGATAAAACTTCACACCAGCCGAAAACCAGTCCACTGCCGCATTGTAGGGCTCTCCTTGAAGTATCTGTGGAAACATCCGGGAGACAATAAAAGTTAGAAATCTGTTCAGACCACCAGAAGTCATGAAGATGTCCAGACTTGTACACGGTGATAACTCAGTAACGTAGATGATTCCTCACCTTAGGTGCTATGTATCTAAGAGTTCCAGCAAATTCTGAGATCTTTGTGTCCCCAAATAAGTTTGTCACGGCAAGGCCAAAATCAGTAGGATGTTTTCTGGTTTTATGTCTCTGTTAAAGGAAAGAGTTTATTAAATACTGTAACATATTTATCATCTTAGCTGAGCTGGTACATCTTCTAATGTTATCTACAGAAGGAATTAGGATGAAGGGTATGGGGGCGGTCAGGGGGTATATAGACCAGGTCTGCACAGAAGAAAACGTGCTTCACTTACCTGTGTATGATGCCTCTGGTGTGCAGATACTGCAGCCCACAGATAATCTCTGCTGCAAAAAATCTGACAAAGAAAAAAGAAAACATCAACATCTAAAATGTCATCCACCAAATGAAGAGATGGAACGTGACATATAGCTGGATGTCTCTTGACAACCATCGTCTATATCTAATATATCCATGTCTTGTCTTACCTGGTGATTGGAATAGGGAATAGGGCGTTGGCTCTCATGAGGTCACTTAGGTCTCTTCCACTCAGGTATTCCATGACAAATAAGACGTAGTCCTGTGGTAAAGACACAGCAGAAGACGGGTTATCAAATTATCATTGTAAATCACACATATCCTCCTCTGGGCCTGTGCACCTGTCTGAAATCTACACCAGCTTGTTTCTGTGATAGGTTTCAGGCATTGTTTATAGCAGAAAGCTGGGGTAGATGAGAATACATCTGGAGAGGCCAATGTCTCTGCCCACAGCTTGTTCTTACCATGTCTACTACCCCTAATAAAGTGGCGAGGGCAGTGCGAAAACAAAACTTACAACAATGTTTAACACAAGAGAAATGTAAATAGTTGCAAACCCAAGGCTTATCTGTTCTACAGTAGAAACGTGGCCAAGATCCTTAATGGATCTGTCCCATTGTGCACATAGGGATATTCTTGGTGTAAAATTCATGGAAGACTCTAAACTGCTGGATTATAGGACTCTTACCTGAGTGTGGAAGATGGCATGAGCATGGGTAAATAGCGGGCTCTTGCTAGTCATCTCCAGAACCTGAAACTCAATCAGGACGTTTTCTTTGAATTCCTGAAGTAGGCTCCTCTTCTTCACCAGCTTTATTGCCAGTTGTTCCTGGCAGCTGGGATGTGTGGCCAACATGACCTGGAAGAAACAAAGCATTAGGTCTGGAGGAGAGGCCTGTCCTGCCATGACATGTGATGAAAAGACATGAAGCGCAGAGATTTCACATCACATATGAGGGAGGCGTCATAATAATTCTTAATACTTACTTTGCCAAAACCGCCCTGTCCAAGGACTTTATGGAAGGTGAAGCTTTCCAGTCCAGTCACAATTATGGGGGATTCTGCTGAGTTGTCCCTGGTGGAGAGAGAGAGAGAGGAGACATAAGAGTTAATGAAGGGGAATATATCATAAGAGAATGTTTTAGGTTCATTTATTGGAGTTTGTGTTTCTTTAAATTTATTAAATGCTACTTGTTGTTTTACATTATTTGCTGCATATTGAAGTGTAAGACTGTGTTCACACTACCGCCGCTGTCCGCCCTGGTGTTTCCATCGTAAACCTTGGGGAAACTGGATGGTTTGCCAGTGGTCAACTTTAAAGACCCATTCAAATGACCTACTCACCTTGTAGTTTTTATATCTAAAGGTGGAAGTTACTATTTTTCAATACCTATTGAAAAATATAAGCAGCCACTCCAATTCTCAATCTATAAATCATGATTAATTTGGATATCAAAGCCTTACCAAAGCTGAACTATCATCCCTTTTCACATCGATACAATAATGTTTTTGTTTGTAGATAGGACGATGTGATGCACTGCGACACCTGAATGTAAACTTTTATTAGATGCAGGCACTAGTGGTCTGATAACCCGAATGGTAACAATGTGTGGGATTCATAAGTGACATATAATTGCTGCCGATTTTTCTGTCACGTTGGCAACAATGTCTGTGGTTCAGATTAAACATTGTGTTTGCTATAGCCATTACGATACATGCCTTGCATCTCTATTCCGGGCTTTCAGTTACAACAAGTGCTCGCATGGATGTATTTCTGCGCGTGCACTTGGATGTGGCGCCGCCGCCTGCGCACAGCCTACATAGTGAGACTTAGCAATTGAACGTTGTTTCTGCCGGTCCTCACTGCGCATGTGCGTGGGTGTGCTGCTAAGACACACTGTCATAGGATGATGTGATTCAGCGGACGAGCTCTGCGATTGGAGGTTACGTCAGAGAGGGGGGTGGGGACAGCCCTTTATAGACGGGTCATTTTTTCAGCGCGCTACCGCCGATATCAGAGCGGTCTCGTGCAGTCACTCTGTGACTTTATCTTGACAATTGGTTTATCATCTGCCCCTGATGAATCGAGTTACTGATGAAACGCAGCGTCGGGCAGCTGTCATCCTAACTATGCCAGAGCATTTAGTTTCATGCCATATAAATTAAACCCTCACCAATCAGAGTTTTGCGGCTCATTAGGTCTCTGCAGATCTGCCAGATCCCGTTGGCGTAGCACAAGGCCAGTAACCTCGGGCTAGGCAGTTTCTGGGAGGTTTATTGTTGAGATAAGCAATCATTTAACCTGGCTGAGAGTTTAAGAGGCATGTTCTCATTCAGGGAGAGAGGGCATTAGTGTGCATAGGAACATAGAATTGCTGCCGGTTAGGTGGATGTACAAGCACATATACCCCAGTCCCTGAGTTGTTTTGAAACACAGTAATGCTGATCTGGTATACACCTTAATTATATATCTAGATATCGGTCCATTGTTATTACAGTTCATAATTTGGTCTCAAATGACCAGTAGCAATGATCCAAGTTTTAGATGTGTGCAAACTTTTTTAAAATTACGTACACCAAATTGCAGGCATCCCCAGCAGTTACTTGTTGCTGATACACCTGTCAACAGCTTTTATTTTGGCTGTCCCCAGCCACAAATTAGCAGGAACACAAAGTATTGACTTACTGCTATATACTACCAAACATCTTTTTTTTGGGGGGTGTCCGTACATTAATTGCAGGCATTCCCAGCAGTTACCTGTTGCTGATACACCTGTCAACGGCTTTTATTTTGGCTGTCCCCCAGCCACAAATTAGCAGGAACACAAAGGATTGACTTCTTGCTATATACTGTCAAACTTTTTTTGGGGGTGTCCGTACAACAAAATTGCAGGCATTCCTAGCAGTTACTTGTTGCTGATACACCTGTCAAACAGCTTTTATTAGGGGTGTATAGACCATAAAAAAGAGAATTAGTATACATCCAAAATGCGCAAGGCTAACTCAAGAGGACGGGGGTGTGGGAATGCAGATCTGGAGCAAGGTTGCGCTCAACCAACAGCGTCTACTGCGCCTACAGCTCTGCGGCAACAAGCATTGCGCTTCCCCACAGTCCCCGGCTTGATGGCCACATTAAGTAGGTTTCAGGGTACAAACCTAACTAGGCCCGAGCACCAAGAAGAGGTGTTACAATTAGAGATGAGCGAACACTGTTCGGATCAGCCGATCCGAACAGCACGCACCCATAGAAATGAATGGAAGCACCTGTGACGCCGGCCGGCCGCCAGCAAAGTCAGCGTCACAGGTGCTTCCATTCATTTCTATGGGTGCGTGCTGTTCGGATAGGCTGATCCGAACAGTGTTCGCTCATCTCTAGTTACAATGGCTGGCGGACAATGCTTCCAGCACATTCTCCACCAGCCAGTCAGCCTCTACCTCAGCTCCTCCTCCTACCCAACAGTCTGGTCCTCCTTTCTCAGAACATGCCCAATCTTCCCAGCAACCTAGTCCCACCTCCCAGGAGCTGTTTTCGGCTCCATTCACTGTCCCTCTCTCTGTCCCACCACGTCCTGAATCACCAGAGGTAACAGATGAGTTGCTGTGTCCTGATGCACAAACGCTGGAGCATCCGTTATCTTCTCTTGTTCTTGTTGACCAGTAATCGGCTCTCAGTGATGACGATGACGACACACAGTTGCCATCAGGGCAGCCTGTTGCCGTCGTCGGTGCGCAAGAGGAGGAGCCGTCAGATGAATTGGACGAGGAGGACGACGAGGACACTGACCCAACCTGGACAGGGCGGATGTAAAGCGGGGAGAGCAGTGGAGATGTGAATGGAAGTGCAGCACCAAAGAGGGTGGCTACAGGTAGAGGCATGTCCAGAGGCAGAGGACAGCTGCTTCACCGATGCCAGGGCACAGACAGCAGGGCCCAACATGTTAGCTCTTTTAGCCAGTCTAGAAAAACTCCCCCATCGAGGCCACAGTCTTCGGTAGGGTGGAATTTTTTTAATGTACAGTCCTATGAAAAAGTTCGGGCACCCCTATTAATCTTAATCATTTTTAGGTCTAAATATTTTGGTGTTTGCAACAGCCATTTCAGTTCGATATATCTAATAACTGATGGATACAGTGATATTTCAGGATTGAAATGAGGTTTATTGTACTAACAGAAAATGTGCAATATGCATTAAACCAAAATTTGACCGGTGCAAAAGTATGGGCACCTCAACAGAAAAGTGACATTAATATTTAGTAGATCCTCTTTTTGCAAAGATAACAGCCTCTAGTCGCTTCCTGTAGCTTTTAATCAGTTCCTGGATCCTGGATGAAGGTATTTTGGACCATTCCTTTTTACAAAACAATTCAAGTTCAGTTAAGTTTGATGGTCGCCGAGCATGGACAGCCTGCTTCCAATCATCCCACAGATCTTGAATGATATTCAGGTCTGGGGACTGGGGTGGCCATTCCAGAACATTGTAATTGTTCCTCTGCATGAATGCCTGAGTCGATTTGGAGCGGTGTTTTGCATCATTGTCTTGCTGAAATATCCATCCCCGGCGTAACTTCAACTCCGTCACTGATTCTTAAACATTATTCTCAAGAATCTGCTGATACTGAGTGGAATCCATGTGACCCTCAACTTTAACAAGATTCCCGGTGCCGGCATTGGCCACACAGCCCCAAAGCATGATGGAACCTCCACCAAATTTTACAGTGGGTAGCAAGTGTTTTTCTTGGAATGCTGTTTTTTTTGGACGCCATGCATAACGCCTTTTTGTATGACCAAACAACTCAATCTTTGTCAAAATTAAGCTGGCTTGTCCAAATGTGCTTTTGCATACCTCAGGCAACTCTGTTTGTGGCGTGCTTGCACAAACGGCTTCTTTCTCATCAGTCTCCCATACAGCTTCTCCTTGTGCAAAGTGTGCTGTATTGTTGACCGATGCACAGTGACACCATCTGCAGCAAGATGATGCTGCAGCTCTTTGGAGGTGGTCTGTGGATTGTCATTGACTGTTCTCACCATTCTTCTTCTCTGCCTTTCTGATATTTTTCTTGGCCTGCCACTTCTGGGCTTAACAAGAACTGTCCCTGTGGTCTTCCATTTCCTTACTATGTTCCTCACAGTGGTAACTGACAGGTTAAATCTCTGAGACAACTTTTTGTATCCTTCCCCTGAACAACTATGTTGAACAATCTTTGTTTTCAGATCATTTGAGAGCGGGCTGTCCATGCGCGGTGTCCATAAAACTTAACTGTTGGGGCGAAATGGAGGAGGAGGAGGAAATGGAGAGTGACCATTCCGGTGGGGGCAGCCAAGTGACGCCAAGTAACACTCTGGCACATATGGCTGAATACATGTTGGAGTGCTTTACAATCCTCGACCCCCGGTATAAAAATTATGTTTATAATTTTATTCCGGTAGAGGGGAGGGCCAGTCGCATGAGTGATTGCCACAAGCAACTGGTACAGAATATGATGGAGATGTTTCCATCAACTGTTGTTGGCGGCACACAGGAGAGTTCCTCCAACAGGCGACAAACTGTCATCCGGTCCACACCCGGCAGGGGCACACTCTCCAAGGTCTGGGACACGTTAATGGCACCTCGTGGCCAAAGTACCACCACTGAGGGGCCTAGTGTCACCAGGAGGGATAAGTATAGGCGCATGTTGCGGGAGTACCTGGCCGACACCAGCCCTGTCCTCTCCGATCCCTCTGCGGCCTATACTTATTGGGTCTCCAAGTTGGATTTGTGGCTGGAACTTGCGCTGTACGCATTGGAGGTCCTTTCCTGCCCTGCCGCCAGTGTGCTCTCGGAAAGGGTCTTCAGTAGGGTTTAGCCGATCTTGACTTTTCAGGATCGATTTTGAAATCCGATTTCCGATCATTTTTCATTCAAACCCAATCTCAATCCCAATTCCGATCCCAATGCAAGTCTATGGGTTGTTTTTTTTTTTTCTAAAGATCATTTTTTAAAAGTAAAAAAAAAAGGTACCCAAAAACACATACAAGTTCTTAGAATGCATAGAAACAGCAAGAGACTTAAATGGCCATAAAAACATTGTTTTCTAATCTAAAAATTGAAGCACATGATCATCTGAAAAATTGTAACTTTAAAAAAAATAAAAAATATGTGCAGGAGGAGCTACAGAAAATCGATGATAGGTTTTTTAACAATATCAATTTCTTTATAATGCCAATGCTGTGTTATAGCCCTTCTCAATCCAGGCCTCGTTCATTTATATAAAACTCAGGCGATCGACATTGTCAGCAGAGAGTCTTGTCCGAAGCTCCGTCACAACACCACCTGCAGTGCTGAACAGTCGTTCAGAAAAGACGCTAGCTGCTGGACAGGAATGTAACCACAGGGCATACTGGGCAAGTTCAGGCCACATTTCCATCTTTGACACCCAGTAGTCCAGCAGGAAAGACTCTTGTGGTAAGATGTCTATGTGCGTTTTCATATAGTCTTGCACCTGCAACAAAAAAATGCTGTCTCCGGTCCGATTAATTTAATTTAATGTTGGTGTAGTAGGCCTCAACAAAGACAGCCAAGCACTAGCCATTATGCCCACACTTCCCTTGCAACGGGCTGTGCTTCTGTCTCTGGGACCACCATGGCGTTGTGAAAGTTGTGCAGGAGTTGGAGATGATCTTGACTCACTGCTTTCTGTAGGAAATGTGTCCATTAAGTCGTCCAACAGTGTTTGATGGTACATATCGATATCCCTATAAGCCTGTGGTGTGATAGAAATGAAGCCCGGAAATTTATCCCTGAAGCAAGGATCAAGTAGGGTTGCCACCCAGTATTCAGGATCTGCCAGGATGTTTTTTACACGTTTATCTTCCAGAAGACAATTAAGCATGAAATGACACATGTGTGCCAATGTACCTGGTGGCGATTCATCACTGTCCAACTCATCTAAGCGGACTATAGTCTCTTCTGCATCCCCCCCATCCACGCACAATGCCTGTTGACTGGGACTGCTGGAATGACTCCTCCACACTGACATCAATCTCCTGATCCAAATTGTCCTCATCATCCTCCTCGTCCTCCTCTGAATAAGTACCCACACAGGCTATTCGAGTCTGTGACCCAGTCTCCAACCATTGCCTGATCCGTTCAGCCCTGGAGTCATGGTGGCCATGTTGGTCTTCCAAGTCCTGGCTGTCTTCCAAGAAAATATCCTCTTCCTCCTCTGTTGGACATACCTGATCCCTCAAAGTTATGAGACTGTCCTTCAATGTGCACAAAAGTGGCACAGTCATGCTGACGCTGGTGTTGTTTGCGCTGACCACTTTTGTGCAGTATTCCAGACACTGAAGAACCAAACAGACGTCATGCAGCTGTGCCCACTCCACAGCCATAAGATGGAGGTTTACTGGGGCAACATTTGTACGTCGGGCTCCTCTCGTCATCAAAAGATCTATTACTGCTGGCTTCTGTTCGACAAACCTCTGCAACATATTCAATGTCGAATTCCACCTGGTGGGCACATCACTTATAAGCCTATGAACGGGCAAGCGGTGTTTGCACTGAAACTGAGCCATGAGAGATGAAGCTACCTTGGTCCGCCGTATATGGGCACACAATGTTCGTACTTTGACAATCAGGGGTGCAAGATCGGGATAGTGTTTCAAGAACGCTTGCACCACCAAATTGAATACATGTGCAAGGCAAGGTATATGTGTCAATGGGAACAAATTCAGGGCCGCCACCAAATTTCCTCCATTGTCGCAGACCACGTTACCTATTTTGAGGTCTAGTGGACCAAACCATAACTCAGTTTCAGCAATTATTGTATCTTTGATGTTTTCAGCAGTGTGAGTCAGTTCCCCCAAACTAATTAATTTCAGTACTGCTTGCTGCCTTCGCCCGCTAGCACGCCGATACAAATTAGGTGCATTTCCAGACCCATGATGTGATGGAGGTTCTGGTGTGGAAGTCATTTCGTCCCCGGAACTCTCAGGAAATGAAGTTTCCGAATGAGTTGAAGGGGAAGTTGGAACCCCCAATGAATTTGAAAGGACCCTCCTTCGGGTTGGAAGAACAGACGACAAACTGCCGTCCATATTCTGACAAGGATCAAAAATGTTGACCCAATGTGTGGTCAGAGATAGGTAATGGCCCTGCCCATTCTGGCTAGTCCACGTGTCTGTTGTCAAATGCACACATGCACTAACAGATTGCTTTAGGGCATGCTTTATCTGTTGCTTGACATGTTCCTGCAAGTCAGGGACCACCTTTCGTGAAAAGTAATGGCGGCTGGGTACAACATATTGGGGCACAGCATGGGCCATGAAGGAGCGAAAAGCCTTTGATTCCACAAAGCGGAAAGGGACCATTTCCAAGGCCAGTAGTTTTAAAATACTGGAGGTAAGCAGCTTAGCACGCTCATGTGTGGCTGGATAGGTTTTTTTCCTTTCCAATACTTGTTGGAGGGTGGGCTGAATATTAGAGCCAGAAAGAGAGGAACATGTTGGAGCAATTGGCATGCGGAATTCAGATGTGGCTCTTTGGCCAGTGGTTCCTGTAATTCTTTTATACAAATTGCTTGACTGTTGCCCAGCACTGCTGCCTGGCGCACATGAAGTTGGTGTGTACGTGGCACTGGCATTGGACATGTAGGTTGAAGAACTAGCCAAAGCTCGTGGTGGGCCAACGTTCACAGGCACATCCCTCTCTTCACTTTCTTGTTGATTTAAATATTTTAAAAAGTGATGGGTGTACAGATTTCAAATGCCTAGGCATAGCATTTGTATTGAGGTGCCTAGTGTCCTTTCCTCGGCTAAGTGACTGCTTGCAAGTCTTGCATATCACCCTCGTTGGGTCATTTTAATCTTTGGTGAAATATAACCACACAGTTTGTTTGGAGCCTTTCTTTTTCAGGTTAGCACGTTTAGGCGCTTTGGGTCACAGAGTGCCAGCAGGAGAAGCGTTTACTGGTATTCGTGTTATAACTAGGATTTATGCATTAATTGGAGGACGTTTTGGTGGCACTGGCAAACGAACTTGAACCTCATCATCAGAACTAGTTCCCTGTTCCTCTTCACGTGGAGACCAAGTTTTGTCAACATAGTCATCATCCACTGGCTCTTCTGAACAATCTTCCACACTAACACATGGACTGGCCTGGATGATGGTGAAGGCAGCCGCATCTGGAATTTGTGTTTCATCATCGTCAGATGACAGCAGTATGTCTGTGAACTTGGACATTGAATGATCAAATAATGCAGCAGATCCCTCAGCTTCTGCCAAATTTGTTGGACAGGTTAATTTAGAAGGGGGTGAACTGGATCCCCATTGAACATTTGGCACAGCAGATGACCCAATGCTTCGTTCAGTGGAATATGAGGAGGAAGTCCTTCCAGAAGAAGATGCTTCAATATATGAAGTAATTAGTTGTCTGTGGACTGGTTTATCAGCATTCAGAATACCGGATTCGCCACACACACGCAATGCTGGCGTCTGTTTATATATATATATATTTATATATATATATATATATATATATATATATATATATATATATATATATATCTGTCTGAGGACAGGACTGCCTATTGGACTATAACAGCCACTGGTTGTCAGGAGTGGACGTATACCTTCTTGGCTAAGGTATGTATATATATCTGTCTGAGGACAGGACTGCCTATTGAATTATAACAGCCACTGGTTGTCAGGAGTGGACGTATACCTTCTTGGCTAAGGTATGTATATATCTGTCTGAGGACAGGACTGCCTTTTGGACTATAACAGCCACTGGTTGCCAGGAGTGGACGTATACCTTCTTGGCTAAGGTGTATATATATATATATATATATATATATATATATATATATATATATATATCTGTCTGAGGACAGGACTGCCTATTGGATTATAACAGCCACTGGTTGTCAGGAGTGGACATATACCGTATTTTTCGGACTATAAGACGCACCCAGGTTTTAGAGGAGAAAAATAGGGAAAAAAAATTTTCAGGCAAAAAATGGTAAAATATTTAATATATGGGAGTTGTTTTGGAACAGCTGCAAGGCCACATTGACAGGTGACCCTGCAGCTGTACGGGGATGTATAGGGCGTTTTTTTTTGTGGGGCCAGGTGTACTTTTTAGATATACCATTTTGGGAAATGTTTATTGCTTAGATCTCCTTTTATTTAATTCAGAGGCAAAACAGAGAAAAACCCGGCAGTTTAGCACTTTTGATTTTGACGTTCACTGTACATAAAAATATTAGTAGACCGGGCATTTTCAGACACAGGGATACCTAATGTGTATGTTTCACAGTAATGTTATACTTTTATATGTATTCTAGGGAAAGGAGGTGAACTTTTATTTATTTTATTTTTTATTATATTTTTTTAAGTGGTTGTTTTTTTGTTTTTTTTTACTATTTTAATATCCCCCGCCTAGGGGGCTTGAACCTGCAATCATTTGATTGCAAGTCCCATAGACGGCAATACAAGTGTATTGCCGTCTATGGGAGATTCTATACATTACTATCGCGGAGGGTCATAGACCAGCCGCGATAGTAATATATATGTATGACAGGCCTGGGAGCCTTCATTAGGCTCCCGGCTGTCATCGGAACAGGCCGGCTCCTGCGGCCTCGCCGTGCAGGAGCCGGCCTGCATCACTAAGGTATGGGGCCGGTGGGGGGGGGGGCTAACTGACTGCCGAGAGCTGCGGAGGAGGAGTGGATTTGCAGCATGGCCGCGCTACTGCCACCGCTGGTTTTCTTCAGCGGCAGTAGCGCGGCAATCTTCAGTCCCCGGCAGCTAAGACAGTCCCCGGCATCTGCTGTAATAGACCGGCGGATGCCGGGGAGTGTCTTAGCTGTCGGGGCCTGCAGTATTGTCACACTCCTGCCGCTGAAGAAAACCAGCGGTGGCAGTAGCGCGGCAATCTGCAGGCCCCGGCAGCTAAGACACTCCCCGGCATCCGCCGGTCTATTACAGCAGATGCTGGGGACTGTCTTAGCTGCCGGGGCCTGCAGATTGCCGCGCTACTGCCGCTGAAGAAAACCAGCAGTGGCAGTAGCGCGGCCATGCTGCAAACCCACATTCGGACTATAAGACGCACCCTCATTTTCCTCCGAAATTTGGGGGGAAAAAAGTGCGTCTTATAGTCCGAAAAATACGGTACCTTTTTGGCTAAGGTATGTATATTAGAGATGAGCGAGTACTGTTCGGATCAGCCGATCCGAACAGCACGCTCCATAGAAAAGAATGGATGCACCTGGTACTTCCGCTTTGACGTCGGCCGGCCGCATAACCCCCTGCGTGCCGGCTACGTCCATTCATTTCTATGCAAGCGTGCTGTTCGGATCGGCTGATCTGAACAGTACTCGCTCATCTCTAATGTATATATACTGTATATCTGTCTGAGGACAGGACTGCCTATTGGATTATAACAGCCACTGGTTGTCAGGAGTGGACGAATGCCTTTTGTGAAAGGTATGTACAGTCTGAGCATTATAACACCCTCACTAGCACAGCTAAACACCTGCCTACACTGACCCTAGCTACCACTGAGATCCTCTCCCTAGCAAGTATGTGCAGCAAAATGGTGGCATCTGCATCATCACTGCCCTTATATAGAGGGGTGTGATGATGCTGCCGGCAACCAATGAGCTTTCTGCCCACAGCTAACATGGTGCCTGAGTTTCAGGCGTCATGTTAGCTGTTCCCACAATGATTGGCCAGTAGCCAAGCATTGTGGGAACTTAACCTCCAAACTCGATCCCGCCGGAAAAGATCGTTGTTCGGGACTCCGATCACAATCGTGAATTTTTCTTGATCGCCGATCGGAATCTGATCTTTTCCCCCATTTCACAAACCATTGCCAGATTTGGCTTCAGGTACTATCTTTATGCTGATGACACCCAATTATACACATCTTCCCATGACATCACCCATGCACTTATACAGAACACCAGCAACTGTCTCTCTGCTGTCTCAAATATCATGTCCTCACTCTATCTGAAACTAAATCTCTCCAAGACTGAACTACTACTGTTTCCTCCGTCTAATAGATCTGTCCCTGATATATCCATTGCAGTCTCAGGCCTTACTATAACTCCTAGGCAGCAGGCCCGCTGCCTCGGGGTCATGTTTGACGCAGACCTTTCCTTCACCCCTCATGTTGAATCACTTGCACGTTCATGTCACCTCTACCTCAAAAACATCTCCAGAATACGCCCTTTCTTTACCAGAGATACACTAAAGACACTTATTGTCTCTCTGATTCATTCTCGCCTTGACTACTGTAACTCCTTACTAATCGGTCTTCCCCTCACTAAACTCTCCCCTCTACAATCTATTCTGAATGCAGGATCATCTATCAGGCTAGACGCTACAGCGATGCCTCTGGTCTGTGCCAGTCGTTACATTGGCTGCCTATTCATTATAGAATAAAATATAAAGTTATCACTCTCATCCACAAGGCTCTCCATAATGCCGCACCTCCATACATTTCCTCCCTCATCTCTGTCTACCGACCAACCCGTGCTCTCCGTTCACTCAATGACCTCACACTTACATCCTCTATTATCAGAACCTCCCACGCTCGTATACAAGACTTCTCCCGAGCTGCACCACTTCTCTGGAATGCTCTACCCGGGCAATCAGATTAACTCCCAATTTCTCCAGCTTCAAACGCAAACTAAAGACGCATCTTTTCAGACAAGCCTATCACAATTTCTAACGTAAACCCTTAACCTTCCTCTGTCCCCGCTCCCACATTTCCCCACATGATATGATGTCATCTCAGAATAACTTTTTTTTTTTTTTTATAAATTTTTTATTTATAAACAATGTACAAATAAGCAAAACATAGGGCAAAACAATAACATAGAAGGTCCAGAACTAACGGACCCGCAAACCAAGCTACACACAAGGACCCATCAAACAGGACAAAGGGAGAAAAGAGGTGGGAGGAGGGGAGACGAGAAAGGGGTAGAGGAAGAGGAGGGGGGACAGGGGGACAACCCCAAAATTCGAAAGGCGGGAAGGAGAGGCAACCAACCACGATCCAGGAGGCTAGAGACGAGTAGAAAAACAAGAGAATACGTCCTAAGGGGACAGAATCAGAGTAATCTCCTCAAGCAACAAACGAGAGCTATCAAACCCAGGGAATCAGGCAAAGAGAGGAGGAAGTGAAAATGAGAACTAGGACCTCCCCGAGTTTGAGCTCCAGGCAGTAACTATACCTCACATCAGGATGTCCAAAGGCCAGGGCTCCATAGGAAGAAAAGGAAGGGGACGAGGGAGAAAAAACAAAAGACAAAGTGCAGAAGCAGGGAAAAGGGAGTCAGGGAGAACAGACAAGCGAGACCGCTCCAGGCTAGTCCGGAGCGGGCAACAAACAAAACAGTGGGAGAAAACCCACTAATGCAGGTCTCGAGGACGCACCGCAGTGCGCCCTCAGAGAGCCGCCAATCCTAACTAAATGGGGGAGAGGCCGTAAACCGTGACACACAACCTGCACCCTAAGCAGTGACAAGAAACAACAACGAAGAACTGGGCAAGTAGTCAGAAGAGGGAGGAAAGGGAGCGGCAAACACCACTGGAAGCCGCAGCCAGACAGGACCAGCCACAGCCACCAGCAGGGCAGAAGACTTAAGGCAACAGACAAAGTCAAAAACCGTGAACATAGCAAAGGGTCAAGGACCGACAAAGTTCACACAGAAAGGCTGGCAACAGAGGAGCCTAAGGCAGCAACCGCGGGGAATCAGCAGGCCGGTCCAGCCGACGCGGCAGAGAAGAGGAGGAAGAGCCATCCGCAACCTGGGCAGCCGGTAGAGGATAGTCCAGCCAGTCCAGAAGATGTAAATCCGGCAGATCCAGAAAATGGGCCAGCGCCGCTGCCTGATCTGGGGAATGAAGAGCAAACATAGCACCATTACGGCGGATCTGGAGGTGGAAGGGATGACCCCATCTATAGGAGGCCCCAGCATACAGGATCATTTGTAGAACCGGTTTAAGGAGACGTCTCATAGCTAGGGTGCGACGGGAGACGTCAGGGAGAAACCGAATCTGGAACCCCTAGAAAGGAACCAGGCCACGACGCCATGCAGCTTGCAAGATATCTTCTTCCCGGTAGAAATGTACCCTGCAAAGGACATCACGAGGCTCCGATGCAGGCGCCTTACGTGCGCCCAGAACACGGTGAATCCGGTCAATATTAATCGCAGTGTCCAGCGGCCGATCCAGGACAGAGTTGAAGACAGTGGTGGCAACCTAACGGAGCTCGGAAGGCTGAACAGAGTCCGGAATGCCCCGCAGCTTAATATTGTTCCTGCGCCCTCTGTTCTCCTGATCATCCACCTGTAGCAGGACATGCTGGTTGAACAGATGCTGGGAAGCAAGGGATTGCTCGACCACAGTCAGACGGAGGTCCAGATCAGTTGTCACCTGCTGTTGAGCGGAAACCTGCGTTGACAGAGACTGGATATCGGACTTAAATTCCGCCACGATCTTCTCCTGTCGTTCCTCCACTCTGCGAATCAAGGCCTCCAAGTCCATTTTAGTGGGTAAGGCATGAAGGAGCTGCCAAATGTCAGAAAGTTTAGGGCTCTTAGAGCGGGGCAACTGTAAGGCCGCATCCTGCCGAGGAGAATCAGAAGAGTCCGAATTTGGTGGAGAGCAGAGGGCAGCGGAGGTCAATGAGTAATCAGGATCCAAGTTAGAGGTGGCAGTCACAGTAGAGTAAGAGGTGGAGGTCATCTGGACAAGGCCCTGGGGTGGACCTGTGAGCTGTGCAGGTGGTATCACGGAGGGGGTCTGCGTCACGTCCTTAGGGGACCCAGCTGAAAGAGGAGGTATTCCCAGATAGGAGACCTCGGCACTCAGGACAGGTTGCAGCAGGGGAGACTGGAGGTCAGGCTGGACAAAGGTAGCAGGCAGTACAGCAGTTGCCGATGGGGGCTGCTGAGGACCAGGAAGAAGAGGAGCCCGGCCAATGTGAGCGCCTAGAAGCTCAGAGGAAGAGGGAGGCAGGTGCTGCAGGGGAGCTGCTGGAGCCGAGGCCGAAGCAAGAGCTGCAGGGGGAGGGGAGAGAGCCTGCTCACCAGCGCGGTCACCATTCCGATAGGCCAAGGGGGACATCAGCGAAGCCAGGGGCCGTGCACACTGCAGTCCTGGAGATGACTGGGTGTCCGGTGCCAGCGGAGACTCGGAGGAGGGAGCTGGAGGAGAAACAGGATGCTCCGGCGGCAGGTGGGAGCACCGCAGTGTGGAGTCGGCACGCGCTGGCACCATTTTATATCCATCAGCCGCAGGAGTGGAAGAGGCCGCAGGCAGCAAAAATCGGGCCAATTGCGGTTCCCCTCTGGAGGAAGCAGCTGCCCTACGCCCCAGACGCTTCACCATGCTAGGAGAGACCCGGAGGAAGGTAGGAACCCGGAGAAAAGGTAAGAAAACTGCTCAGGGATACAGGAGCTGTGTAGGTATGCTTCTTCACGCCACCATGCCTAGGCCACGTCCCCTCTGCCCATCTCAGGATAACTTTTATCTGTCCAAGCTCCATCCACATGTTAAAGGACACGACTGTTGACGGCTCATAAAGTTTTATGTTTGTGTAATGACAGTCACCTCTATTACAAAAGTGTCTGACCTCTGCATAAGCAATATCGCCCCTGCTACCTCTTGTGTCACCCCCTCTACCTCATAGATTGTAAGCTCTTGTGAGCAGGGCCCTCAGTCCCATTGTGTGAAATGACTTTCTTTGTAATGTATCTTTCTGTCTGTATTTGGACCCTACAAATTGTACAACGCTGCGGAATATGTTGGCGCTATAGAAATAAAAATTTTTATTATTATTATTATTATTATTATTATTATTATTATTATTATAATGGGGTTCGATATTCGATCGAATAGTCAAATATTGAGCGGCTATTTGAAACAAATAACGAATATCGAATATTTTACTGTCTCTATTAGTGGTAAATATTGAACTATATTTTTGTATTTATATAAAAAACAATAGGAAACTTGATGGAAGTTTGGAAAAAAAAAAATCACAATTTTCAAAGTGTGAACTTCTCTACTTTTCAAACAGTCATACCCCCCAAGAAACAAAAAAACACTGGACTTGCTCTTTGCCAATGTAAGGGATGCATATAACTCATCTGCCCTACCGCCCCTAGGCAGATCGGATCACAACCTGGTACATCTGCGACCCACTTACACTCCATTGGTGCACAGAGAACCGGCGGTTACCCGTACAGTGAAAATTTGTCGAACGTGTCGAGACTCTGAGGGACGGTTTTAATATAACATTATGGGAAGTGTTTCAACACGCATTTCCAGGTGACATTGAGGGACTCACACACTGCATAAGGGACTACATTAATTTCTGTGTGGACAGCACGGTACCATCTAGAAAGGTGAGGTGTTTATCCAATAACAAACCATGGATCAACTCTGAGATTAAAACTCTTCTCAAGGAGAAAAAGCGAGTCTTTAGATCTGGGGACAAAAATGGCCTGGGGGAGGTGCAAAAACAGCTGAGATGACTGATCAGAGAAGGGAAAGCCAACTACAGGTGGAAGATGGAACTACAGATGGGGAAGGGTAGAATCTCGAAAGTGTGGGACAGTCTTAAAGGGGTATTCCCATGTCGCATACTCACCAGTCTTCACTGCTGTAAAATCTTCTTTCTTCCTGGTTTCTTGCATCATTTGGTGGGCAGGGTTTCACATGCAACCTGCCGTTTAGCTCCGCCCCAAATTAGCATGTAGCTCTGCCCACCACATAGCGTGATCCTATGGGGCGGCTGAAGGGCCTGTGATGTCATCAAAGGTCCTTAAACACTATATGCACAATATTGGACTATGAAGTACAGGCAGGAGCAACTCCATTCTTTGTTACATACAGAGACTGCCTGTCTCTGCCATAATGAACACAATTGAATTAGCTAGCCTGATAACTGGGAGAACAGAAGACGTTCAGAAATGAAAGCAGCTCCTCTCCCCTATCTGATAGCAGGAAGCTAGGTCACGTGGTGTAGACACAGGAATAGCTAGAAACACAGGCTCGCTCCCATGCACTTAGCCCTCCTCCCTCCCCCCTGAGAGCAGGCAGATACATCACTTGACTTTTGAGCAGATAAGTCAAGGGCTGTGTCAATAATGAATTGAATAAAGTAAGATAGTGGACAAACAAAGCAGTTTTGCTGAAGCAGTGTATTTATGAAAAGTCTTACATCCACATTAACAAGCAGTATAGATAGGATCCTTTTGATGAGACAACCCCTTTAAGGTGATATCTGGACACAAACAAAAGGCTGGCCCACAGATAGTGACAGGAAGTGGCTTAACAAGCTTAATCTATTCTTCAATAGATTTGACTCTCTTCACCAGCATGTCAGTCATCCCCCCTCTGTCTCACACACCAAGACCCAACCCCCACTGACCTGCAGTCAACTGCAATCTGACTATCTGATCCTCAAGGAGTCTCAGGTATGTAGGGAAATCAAGAGGATTAAAGGGATTCTACCATTAAACTACTTTTTTTTCTAATTACCACATCGGAATAGCCTTAAGAAAGGCTATTCGTCTCCTACCTTTAGACATGGTCTCCGTTGCGCCGTTCCGTAGAAATACCGGTTTTAACCAGTATGCAAATGAGCTCTCCGCAGCAATGAGGGCGGGCCCCCAGCGCTGAAAGGCCGATGAGCGCATCCCCATTGCTGCCCGAGAGCTCTTTCCTGCGCCGCCTCCTTCTGCAGCAATTCCGCCTCTTCTGGCTTCTCTTGCTCTTGTAGTTCTGTACAGGAGCATAGAGCGGCCACCCCAAAATGGCCGCCGGCCGGCTCCTGTATTGAACTGCAAGAGCGGCTACCCAAAAATGGCCGGCGGCCATTTTTGGGTAGCCGCTCTTGCAGTTCAATACAGGAGCCGGCCGGCGGCCATTTTGGGGTAGCCGCTCTTGTAGTACAATACAGGAGCTGGCCGCCGGCCATTTTGGGGTGGCCTCTCTATGCTCCTGTATAGAACTTCTTCATCACTTGAAGAAGGCCTATTTTTTGGTGCTCTACCAAATTTCTTTCAGACCCAAAACTTCAGTTGTTCAGAAGACAAGCCTGTGAGTTTCTTGTATCATCATACATAGAAATAGAACCTGCTACACGTGGACAGGCCTGTCCTCAGCCTAATATGACACCTATGGAGCTGAAAGCGCTGATTTCTCCAGTTCCCCTGCAGAAAAGAAAAAAGGAGCAGAGAAATGAGGTGCCAAGAAAGCGAGGAACAGCTAAAAGATCAAAAAGAACAAAACTTCTCGCCAATAAAAAAATGAATGCGGCTTCCAAAAGACCTGGAAGTCCTATACAGCAGAGTAGTCCTAAAAAGAGGACTAGAGAAGAGATGGAAGGAAACGCTGAAGATGGATCCAGCAAGTCCCCAAATACTAACATGGGGCAACTGTCAGGTGAGCGCAGATCTTAGATACCTACAGCCAGGGCGGCAGATTTATTAACACTGTCTAAAAGCAAAACTGTCTGAATGATAAATTCTCTATTAACTCTTATGTCTCCTCTCTCTCTCCACCAGGGACAACCCCAGCAGAATCCCCCATCATTGTGACTGGGCTGGAAAGCTTCACCTTCCATAATGTGCTTGGACAGGGCGGTTTTGGCAAAGTAAGTATTAAGAATTATTATGATGCCTCCCTCATATGTGATGTGAAATCTCTCCACTTCATGTCTTCTCATCACATGTCATGGCACGACAGGCCTTTCCTTCAGATCTAATGCTTTGTTTCTTCCAGGTCATGTTGGCCACACATCCCAGCTGCCAGGAACAATAAAGCTGGTGAAGAAGAGGAGCCTACTTCAGGAATTAAAAGAAAACGTCCTGATTGAGCGTCAGGTCCTGGAGATGACTAGCCAGAGCCCGCTATTTACCCATGCTCATGCCATCTTCCACACTCAGGTAAGAGTCCTATAATCCAGCAGGTTAGAGTCTTCTATGAATTCTACACCAAGAATATCCCTATGTGCACAATGGGGCAGATTCATTAAGGATCTTGGCCACTTATCTACTGTAGAACAGGTGTAAGCCTTGGATTTGCAACTTTTTACATTTCTCTTGTGTTAAACATTTTTGTAAGTTTTGTTTTCGCACTGCCCTCGCCACTCTATTAGGGGCAGTAGACATGGTTAGAACAAGCTGTGGGCAGAGACATTGGCCTCTCCTGGTGTATTGTCATCTACCCCAGCTTTCTGCTATAAATAATGCCTGAAACCTATCTCAGATACAAGCTGGTGTAGATTTCAGACAGGTGCACAGGCCCAGAGGAGGATATGTCTGATTTACAATGATAATATAATAATAAATTTTATTTCTATAGCGCCAACATATTCCGCAGCGCTGTACAATTTGTAGGGTTCAAATACAGACAGAACGATACATTACAAAGAAAATCATTTCACACAATGGGACTGAGGGCCCTGCTCGCAAGAGCTTACAATCTATGAGGTTGAGGGGATGACACGAGGTAGCAGGGGCGGTATTGCTTATACAGAGGTCAGACACTTTTGTAATAGAGGTGACTGTCATTGCATAAACATATGACTTTATGAGCCGTCGACAGTCGTGTCCTTTAACATGTGGATGGAGCTTGGACCTATGCAGTTAGCATGAGATGACATCATTTCATGTGTGGAAATGTGGGAGCAGAGACAGAGGAGGGTTAAGTCTTTACGTTAGACATTGTGATAGGCCTGTCTGAACAGATGCGTCTTTAGTTTGCGTTTAAAACTGTAGAAATTGGGAGTTAATCTGATTGTCCGGGGTAGAGTATTCCAGAGAAGTGGTGCAACTCGGGAGAAGTCTTGTATACGAGCGTGGGAGATTCTGATAATAGAGGATGTAAGTGTTAGGTCATTGAGTGAGCGGAGAACACGGGTTGGGCGACAGACAGAGATGAGGGAGGAAATATAGGGAGGTGCGGCATTATGGAGAGCCTTGTGGATGAGAGTGATAACTTTATATTTTATTCTATAATGAATAGGCAGCCAGTGTAGTGACCGGCACAGACCAGAGGCATCGCTATAGCGTCTAGACTGAAAGATGAGCCTGGCCGCTGCATTCAGAATAGATTGTAGAGGGGAGAGTTTAGTGAGGGGAAGACCGATTAGTAAGGAGTTACAGTAGTCAAGGCGAGAATGAATCAGAGAGACAATAAGTGTCTTTAGTGTATCTCTGGTAAGGAAAGGGCGTATTCTGGAGATGTTTTTGAGGTGGAGGTGACATGAACGTGCGAGTGATTCAATATGAGGGGTGAAGGAAAGGTCTGCGTCAAACGTGACCCCGAGGCAGCGGGCCTGCTGCCTAGGAGTTATAGTAAGGCCTGAGACTGCAATGGATATATCAGGGACAGATCTATTAGATGGTGGAAACAGTAGTAGTTCAGTCTTGGAGAGATTTAGTTTCAGATAGAGCGAGGACATGATATTTGAGACAGCAGAGAGACAGTTGCTGGTGTTCTGTATGAGTGCAGGGGTGATGTCATGGGAAGATGTGTATAATTGGGTGTCATCAGCATAAAGATGGTACCTGAAGCCAAATCTGGCGATGGTTTGTCCAATGGGGGCTGTGTAGAGAGAAAAGAGCAGGGGGCCTAGGACTGAGCCCTGAGGAACCCCAACAGCAAGGGAAAGCGGGGAGGAAATAGAGCCCGCAAATGATACACTGAAAGTGCGGTCTGAGAGATAAGAGGAGAACCAGGAGAGCGCAGTGTCCTTGAGGCCGACTGAGCGGAGCATAGTGAGGAGGAGTTGATGGTCAACAGTGTCAAAAGCTGCAGAGAGGTCCAGAAGAATAAGGAGAGAGAAGTCACCATTGGATTTAGCCATTAGGAGATCATTGGAGACTTTTGTGAGAGCCGTTTCAGTAGAGTGCAGAGCGCGGAAACCAGTTTGTAAACCAGGCGTTTCAAGAGTTTAGAGATAAAGGGGAGGTTAGAGACGGGTCGATAGTTAGCAGCACAGGATGGGTCAAGGGAGGGTTTTTTCAATAGCGGAGTTATAACAGCATGCTTGAAGGATGGGAAGATTCCAGAAGAGAGAGAGAGGTTAAATATTTTAGTAAGGTAAGTTGTGACAGCAGGCGACAGAGATTGGAGAAGGTGTGAGGGGAAGGGGTCACTACTGCAGGTTGTAGGGCGAGATGAAGAAAGTAGTTAGGAGACTTCTTCTTCTGTAACAGGTTCAAAAGATGAGAATGGACAGGCTGAAGTGCAGTTGGTGAGGAGATCAATGCCACCTGGGGCTTGGGCAGTAATTTCCTGACGGATCTTATCAATTTTATCATGGAAATACGTGGCCAGGTCATCGGCACTAAGGTCTGTGAATGGCGTCTGCACCTTTGGTGTGAGTAAGGAGTGAAAAGTTTCAAAAAGCCTTTTAGGGTTGCTGGAGAGAGAAGAGATGAGGGCAGTGAAATAGTCTTGTTTGGCAAGGTAAAGGGCAGAACTATATGTTTTAAGCATAAATTTGAAGTGGAGGAAATCTGCAGGTGAGCGTGATTTTCTCCAGAGACGTTTGGCAGACCTAGAGCACCGCTGAAGAAATCGTGTTTGTGGCGTGTGCCAGGGCTGCTGCCTCCTATGTGGGACTTTACGAGTGGAGGGGGGAGCCACCTCATTCAATGCATTTTTAAGGGTTTCATTATAGTGACTGGTGGCCAGATTGGGACAGGAGATTGAAGAGATGGGGGACAGAGAGGACTGTAGAGTATCTGAGAGGTGCTGGGTGTCGATAGCACGTAAGTTCCTATATGTGTGTTGGGTAGGTATATCTTGTGAAGGGGAGAGGGCACTGATGGTGAGAGACAGAAGGTTATGATCAGAGAGCGGCAGAGCAGAGTTAGTAAATTTAGAAACTGTGAGGAGTCGATGGAAGACAAGATCAATCGTGTTTCCACCTACATGTGTGGCAGAAGAAGAACATTGTGAAAGACCAAGAGAAGTGGTTAATGAGAGAAACTGTGAGGCAGCTGGGGAGTGAGGGGTGTCAATAGGGATGTTAAAGTCACCCATGATGAGGGTAGGAATGTCACTGGATAAAAAGTGGGGAAGCCAAGAAGCAAAGTGATCCAAAAATTGGTAGGGTGAGCCAGGTGGACGGTAGATCACAGCTAACCGTAAGGAGAGTGGGCGAAAAAGTCTGATAGCATGGACTTCAAATGAGGAGAATGTGAGTTAGGGGACCGGTGGAATGGCCTGAAAAATGCACTGTGGTGACAGAAGTAAGCCTACCCCACCACCCAGCCTGTTGTCAGGCCTAGAGGTATGTGAGAATTGTAGGCCACCATGAGACAGAGCAGCAGCGGAGGCTGTGTCTGCCTGCTGGATCCAAGTTTCAGTAAGGGCGAGCAGGCTGAGGGATTTACTAAGGAATAAGTCATTAATATATTCTAGTTTGTTGCACACTGAGCGGGCGTTCCAGAGAGAGCAGTTAAAAGAGACAGGGGAGAGATGAGGGGAAGGAACACGGTAGATATTGATGAGGTTTGTAGGCCTTCCATGTGTGCAGGAAGAAGAGTTAGTGAAGGAAGGAGGGCCGGGGTTAGGAGAAATGTCCCCAGCAGCCAGGAGGAGTAAAATGGACAGAGACAGAATGTGGTTCAGTGATTTATGTGGGTGCTTATGTTTGGTTTCACTGCTAAAAGAAGTAAAGGGGCGATTAAAGAGACTGAAAAGTGTGTGAGAGCTGTACATGGGAGAAGGAAGAAGAGAGGGACTGATATGGATGGAGTGTACTGGTGGTGGAGGTGGAGGAGAGATCTGCAGGAAGACAATGGCTAAGATAGTAAGAGACAGTGTAGCTATAGGATACCATGTGGTAAAACTTGTTGTATTAGGTGGCAATTTACCTGGTGTTCTGCCATGGTTAGCCTGTTCCGTGCCCTGTTTAAGTGCCATGTATAAGTGCACTTTGGTTAATCTGCACTTCGGTTAAGATGCAATTTGGTTAAGATGCATGCTGCAAATGATATGCCCCTGCATGAAATGCTGTCCCATAAGCTACATCTACTTATATAGGAAGGCAGAGCTTCAGAACTAGCACTAATTTAAGTTGTTAACTAATTAATCTACAAACTGTGACACATAAGGAGACTAGCAGCATAATATGACAATAACCCCTTTCTTCTGCTGTGTCTTTACCACAGGACTACGTCTTCTTTGTGATGGAATATCTCAGTGGAGGAGACCTAAGTGAGCTCATGAGAGCTAACGCCCCATTCCCTATTCCAATCAGCAGGTAAGACAAGACATGGATATATTAGATATAGACGATGGTTGTCAAGAGACATCCAGCTGTATGTCACGTTCCATCTCTTCATTTGGTGGATGACATTTTAGATGTTGATGTTTTCTCTTTTCTTTGTCAGATTTTTTGCAGCAGAGATTATCTGTGGGCTGCAGTTTCTGCACACCAGAGGCATCATACACAGGTAAGTGAGGCAAGTTTTCTTCTGTGCAGACGTGGTATATATACCCCCTGGCAGCCCCCATACCCTTCATCCTTATGCCTTCTGTAGATAAGATTACAAGATGTACCAGCTCAGCTAAGATGATAAATATGGTATAGTATGTAATAATTTCCTTTAACAGAGACATAAAACCAGAAAACATCCTATTGGACAGCGATGGCTACTTGAAAATCGCAGATTTTGGCCTTGCTGTGACAAACTTATTTGGGAACACAAAGTACCATCAAACTTAACTGAACTTGAATTGTTTTGTAAAGAGGAATGGTCCAAAATACCTTCATGCAGGATCCAGGAACTGATTAAAAGCTATAGGAAGCGACTAGAGGCTGTTATCTTTGCAAAAGGAGGATCTACTAAATATTAATGTCACTTTTCTGTTGAGGTGCCCATACTTTTGCACCGGTCAAATTTTGGTTTAACCGGTTAAGGACCAGGCCCAAAAGTATGTTAAAGACCAGGCCTTTTTTTTCAAAACTGACATGTGTCACTTTAAATGGCAATAACTTTGAGACGGTTTAACTTACACAAGTGGTTTTGAGACTGTTTTTTTCGTAACACATTATACTTTATGTTAGTGGTAAATATTAATCAATATTTGTGTATTTATTTATAAAAAAACTAGGAAATTTGATGGAAATTTGGAAAAAATTGCAATTTTCAAAATGTGAAATTCTCTGCTTTTCAGGCAGATAGTCATACCACCCAAATACATAAATAAATATTATCTCCCATATCTCTGCTTTATATCGGCATCATCTTTTGATTGTCTTTTAATTTATTTTGGACGTTACAAGGCTTACAAGTGTAACAGCGATTTTCTAGATTTGCAAGAAAATTCCCCAAACCAATTTTTTAGGGACCGCTTCAGTTCTGTAAGGAATTATAAAGGCCTGTATAATAGAAACCCCCATAAATCACCCCATTTTCAAAACTACACCCCTCAAATTATTCAAAACAGCATTTGGGATGTTTGTTAACCCTTTAAGTTTTTCATAAGAATAAAAATAATATGGCAGTGAAATTTAGACATTTTATTTTTTTTCATTAATACATTCATTTAGACCTAAAATTAACACATTCACAAAGGGTTAAAGGAGAAAATGCATCTCACATTTTGTTATGCAATTTCTCCCGTGCACAGAAATACCCCACATGTGGGCGTAAACTGATTTTTGGGTACACAGCAGTGCATGGAAGGGAAGGAGCGACACTGGGTGTGTGAACAGCAGATTTTGCTGGAATAATTTTCAGGCACCATGCCTCATTTGCAGAGCCCCTAGAGTACCAAAACAATGGAAACCCCCCAAAAGTGACCCCATTTTAGAATCTACACCCCTCACAGAATTCATCAAGGGGTATAGTCAGCATTTTGACCCTACAGTTGTTTCACAGATTTTACTAACATTGGGATGTGTAAATGAAAAATTACTAAAATGTCACTTTATCCCCAAAGTTTTAATTTTCACAAGGGGATAAAGGACTAAAAGCCCCCCACAGTTTGTTACACAATTTCTCCTGAACACGGCAATACCCCATGTGTGGCCATATTCTGCTGTATGGGTACATGGCGGGGCTTGGAATGGAAAGAGCGCTATTTGGCTTTTGGATGGCAGATTTTGCTGGAATAATTTTAGGTGCCATGTCTCATTTGCAGAGCCCCTAGAGTACCAATACAGTGGAAACCCCGTAAAAGTGACCCCATTTTGGAAACTACACCCCCCACAGAACATATTAAAGGGTAGAGTGAGCATTTTGACCCTACAGCTGTTTCACAGATTTTATTAACATTGGGGCATGAAAATGAAAAATTACTTTTTTTCCAATAAACTGTCAATTTAGCCCCAAATTTTTCATTTTCACAAGAGGATAAAGGGGAAAAAGCTCCATAAAGTTTGTTAAACAATTTCTCCTGAACACAGAAATGCCCCATATGTGGTAATAATCTGCTGTATGGGAACATGGTGGGGCTCAGAATGGAAAGAGAGCTATTTGGCTTTTGAAGGACAGATTTTGCTGGAATATTTTTCAAGTCCCATGTCGCATTTGCAGAGCCCCTAAAGTACCAATACAGTGGAAACCCCCTAAAAGTGACCCCATTTTGGAAACTACACCACTCATAGAATTTATCTAGGGGTATACTGAGCATTTTGGCCTCACAGCTGTTTCACAGATTTTATTAACATTGGGATGTAAAAATGAAAAATTACTTTTTTTCCCAATGAATCGTCCATTTAGCGCCATATTTTTAATTTTGCAAGTAGTTAAAGAATTAAAAGCCCCCCACAGTTTGTTACAAAATTTCTCCTGAACACGGCAATACCCCATATGTGGCCATAATCTGCTGTATGGGTACATGGTGGGGCTCAGAATGGAAAGAGAGCTATTTGGATTTTGGAGGGCAGATGTGGCTGGAATAGTTTTCAGGTGCCATGTCGCATTTGCTGAGCCCCTAAAGTATCAATACAATGGAAACCCCCCATTGTGACCCCATTTTAGAAACTACACCTGTCAAGGAATGAATCAAGGGGTATTATCATTTTGTGCCTAAAATGCTTCCAAAAAATGAATGTCCAAAATGAAAATTTAAATTTTGAAAGAAATATGCCATTTCGGTGCCCCATACATTGCACCCACTTTGTGTTGTCAGAGACCTGCACTCCTAAAACTATTAAGGGGCCATCCCGAGGGGCAAAAAATATATATATGTGGGTGTAAACTGCTGCTTGGGCACACAGGAGGGCTCAGAAGGGAAGGAGCACTGCGCTTTTTAGCTTTTGGGGTACAGATTTAGAGGGACTTTCTGGGGGCCATGTTCCTTTTGGAGAGACCTGGAGGTAACTGTAAACCCCATTTTGTAGGGGCAAGTTTAGGGTCTCTGCAAAAGTGTCATGGCATCCAAAAACCAAACCGTCTGCGCTCCAAAAACCCAATAACCCTTCTTCCCTTCTGTGTCCGGCTGTGCCCTAATATCAGTGTATACCCACATATGACATTACGTCCGTTATCCCGGGTACACCAGTGTCATACATGTGTCATACATGTGGCATAAACTGCAGTTTGGGCGCACAGCAGGGCGCAGAAGGGAAGGAGCGCGATGAGGCTTTTGGAGTACAGATTCAGATGTTTGGTATCTGGACGCCATGCCATGTTTGTAGAGCCTGTAAGGTACCAGAAAAGTGGATTCCCCAAAGGAGTGACCCCATTTTGAAAACTGCACCCCTCAAAGAATTTCTCAGGGGGTGTAGTGAGTATTAGTATCCCGGACATGACTGCACAGCGGATGGCGAAGAGGGAATGTGTAAGCGGTGCGGAGTACATTGCAGACACCAAATTCCCTACTATGTCCCAGTAGCTCCTATGATTGGGGGAGTCACTCTGGGGCTCATTTTGGGGGTCACTTCTGGTGTCTTTCCCTTGTAAACTGTAAATCTGGGGTGTCTCCTGAAGTACACTGACACAGCTTATACATTCCCTTCCTGACGCCGCCAGTTGTATTCTAATAATTTGGCGATTTTGGGTTTTTTTGTCTTCACATTGGTAGATGCTATATTTTCTTTATTCTTTTGGTGACGCGGCCATATAAGGGCTTGTTGTTTGCGGGATGTGATATATTTTGTAATGACACCATTTTTGGGTGCCTACAACATACTGAATACATTTTATTAACTCTTTCTTGCTGGATTTAAAAAAAAATAAAATCCTGGCATTGAGTTGTACCCTTTAAATTTTTCGCCATGCAGCGCACAGTAAAAGTAACATGTTCCCTTTATTCTGCGGGTCGGTACGGTTACGGCGATACCTCATTTATACTATTTTTTTATGCGATACTAATTCTGCAGAACAAAAACACATTTGGGGACATAAATCAGTGATTTTTGCATCGCCATCTTCTGAGAGGCGTAACATTTTTATTTTTCGGTTGACAGTGTTGGTTGAGGGCTTATTTTTTGCGGGACAACCTGCGCTTTTTATTGGTACTGTTGTGGGGTGCATATGATTTTTTGATCACTTTTTATAGCATATTTTGTAAGGTGATAT
This sequence comes from Leptodactylus fuscus, assembly GCF_031893055.1. Taxonomy (NCBI): domain Eukaryota; kingdom Metazoa; phylum Chordata; class Amphibia; order Anura; family Leptodactylidae; genus Leptodactylus; species Leptodactylus fuscus. Next base: position 253,738,571 of record NC_134266.1, on the reverse strand, counting down.
GGTGAAAAATCACTACTTCTGGCGGGTTTTTTCCGGTTTTTTTTTCAGATGTACACCGTATACATTAAATATTATTTCAGTTGTATTGTACAGGTTTTTACGGACGCGGCGATACCAAATATGCATTGTTTTTATTAATTTTTAGTACTTTTTTATATAGTTCATTTTGTATAGAGAAAAAGGGATTTTTGGGCTTTATAACTTTATTACTTTTTTCATACACTTTACTTTTTTTTTAATTTTTTTTTTTTTTACTTTTTCATGTGTCCCTTTAGGACACTTGAATCAGTTGATGCTTTCATGAAAGCATCAACTGATTTTGTATAGTAGCTTGCAGGACACGAGCAGGACATGAGCCTGCTCGTGTCCTGTAAGCTGCAGAGGAAGTGAGACACATCGCTCACTTCCTCCACCGCCTGGCAGGATCACCAGGTATGTGGGGGCTCCGGTAGTCTGGGGTCACTGGCCAGACCCCAGACTACCTTTTACTGACATCGGCACCCCCCGATCTCGCCGCGGGGGGTGCCGATCAGCTTCAATATGCGGCGGATCCCTTTCGATCGCGCCGTGATGTTTCACGGCACGATCGAAAGGGTTAAAACGTTCAGTCGGAACTGAGTCCGACTGAATGTTGTTGAGGGGGTGGTTAGGTGTTAGTAACACCTAACCCCTGCCCTCCCCCCGCCCCACCCCCTGCCTAGTGAGTCTCTGAAGACCGGCCGTAAATTTACAATCGGCTGGTCTTAGAGACCAGGACTGCTGGCCGTAAATTTACGGCCAGCGGTCCTTAACCGGTTAATGCATATTGCACATTTTCTGTTAGTACAATAAACCTCATTTCAATCCTGAAATATTACTGTGTCCATCAGTTATTAGATATATCAAACTGAAATGGCTGTTGCAAACACCAAAATATTTAGAACTAAAAATGATTAAGATTAATAGGGGCGCCCAAACTTTTTCATAGGACTGTATGTATATCCGGGATCATCCATTCTTCAAAGTCATTAACTGGACTGTTATAAAGGGAGCTAGAGCTCGTCCACCATTATGTCTACAAATTGTAAGTATATGATGCGGAGATGATGGTAGTAGTAGTACAGCTCACTGTATTCTTCCTTTATGAACCCTGGTTTTATATCTTCTCTCCACAGCCCCCAGCGATGACATCTAATAAAATAGACAATCTCCTGTCTTCCAATGAAGCCAATAAACCCCCAATGGTCGAAAAAGATCAAAACCTGTTCTGCGGAATGACATATGACAAATGGCTGGTGATAAAACCAATTCAAGAACCTGTAATAAGACATCGCAGGTAAGTCAGTGTAACTGAGGGGGGCGGGGGCTTTTTAATGTTTTCTCCTGTGAAGCTGTCAGCAAAGTGTAGTGCAGAGTCTATTCAGTGGCTGCCATCATAGTCTGCTGATGGGTCTATAGGGCAAATCTAAGGGTGCCTTCACACGGAGTATACGCTCACTTATTCTGAAAGTGTAACACTTTCTGAATCAGCGGCGTTAAAAAAGATCCCATTGCTTTCTTTGGGAGCCGGCATACGTGTGCTCCCTATAGGAATGAATGGGCTGCTTTTTTCCTTATTACTTTCAATTTGATATGCGTGTAGAAAGCAATGGGATCTGTTTTAACGCGGCTGATTCGGAATGTGTTACACGTTCAGAATCAGTGAGCTTAAACTCCATGTGAAAGCACCCTAAAGCTGTTGTTCTCATCAAGACAATCCCACTGCATGTGCTCCATTTACATATAAGAATGATATCTAATATATTGTATAATTTCTCTTTGCAGAACATTTGGCAGAATTATGAGGGAGACCTTGCACAGGCTCTGGAGGAGAATATGCCGCTGGAAGTGAACAGCTCTACTCTAGACATTTATTGCACTGACTTCTAAGCCAGACTTATACTAATCACACCTTAAATGAAGTCAATAAAAAAATTAAAAAAAAAAATTGCTGTGTATCTGAGTCTTTTTATGCATCTTCACCATCCTTAACAGAACAAACGTGGTCAATCCAATACATCCTAGGAGTCTTAGATGTGGTCCTTAATTCCATCCCTAGTTCACACCTTCCACTCCATGGACATTTGCTTTCTGTCTCCAGGAAGGTAAATTGGAAATACAGAAATAACCAAATACAGCCTTTTTCTATTACTGCCCTAGTGGACAGAGCAAGTGCCAAAAAACCATGGCTGGGTGAGTTCACTGAGGAAGGTGCTAACTGGTCCATAAACAGCCCGAACTTCAACCTCATCCAACACTTTTGTGAAGAACTCGAAAGCAAATTGCCAACATTAGAACAGCACCTGGCCCCATAAATGCTCTTCTGGCTAAATAAGCAGAAAATCTTACATACACCCTCCAATGTTTTATGAAAAACCTTCTCAGAAAAGAGTAGCCTGTTATAACTTCAAACTGGTGAACAACTTCATATCCACATACTTTCTGATGTACAATGTTTATGGGATTTCTTTTATAATCACACCTGAGAAGGGAATAGCTACCTGCAAGTCCCAACCACTAAGCCAGGACTCGCGGACACTGTTCCCCAGTGTGTTCTATGCTCTTTCTGTAAATCCATTAGAAGTGAATGTGAGCTATGGAAACAGCATCATTGCACTATTTCCTTAAGTCACACCCAGGTGGTCAAGACTTATGGACACCTATTGCCATCTCAGCCATAATTGACTGTGGTGGGATTAACCCTTTAAATCTACTGATGTTAGTGTGATAGATGTTTGATAACTGACCATTGTTATAGGGCTTTAACCAGGGGTGAACCTGCCCCTTTCGCCGCCCGAGGCGAACGACAGAAAGCCGCCCCCCCGGGGAGGAGGGGGGGTGGCGGAGGGGGTGGGGCTTAATGAAGGGGGCAGGGCTTAGCGCCGTTCGCAGGCAGAGAGCAGGCACGGAGAAGACCTGCTCTCTGCCTGAGCGTGAGGGGAGGCTGCCGGAGCAGCGCTGCTCCAGTGGCCTCCCCAATCCACCGCTCCGTGCTAAGCCAGTCCACGACAGCTTGTCCTGGACTGGCTTAGGTAAGAAAAAATGCCGCCCTCCCTGGGGCCCTGGCATAGCGCCGCCTGAAGCGGTCACTTCAGGTCGCCTCATGGGAGGTGCGGTGCTGGCCTTAACCCCCACGTGCTCCAGGACACACATACATGAAATACGGCATCTCTGAAGCAAACTGGTCACACTAGCTGCTGGATCTGTGTTATTTACATAGCATGGACCCAGTAGCATTGCCTTTGATCATAGATGACACGTTAGGTATTCTTAAGCCCAAAAATGTCCAAACTATTAAAATTGGCATTTTTTTTCAGTCATTTCCCGCCCAGTAAAAAAATGGAATAAAACAAAGGATTATGAAGATAATCTTGTTTCCCTTAGTCCTAACAGTTGCTCAATATGGGCTATTTCTGCCCCTGTGTGCTGGTAGGACAGCTGTATTTTTAATTAGCCAATTAAATAATCATGGCTTTCCCTATAAGAGGGCACAAGGACCTCCCCCCTGCGTGGATATACAAGAGTAACATAATTATCCATAGGTAAAACAATATATAACTATGACAAAATTCTTCTGGGCGGGAAGTCTTGTGCCGCTGTTAGGACTAAGGGAAACAAGATTATCTTCATAATCCTTCGTTCCCTGTCGTCCTACCAGTGGCACAATATGGGGAGTTAGAAAGTAATCCCCTAGGGTGGTTCCTCACCACAAACTGCACTTAAGCCATGACCAAAAGCAGTAGCTTCTGAAGCCTGAGTGTCCAGGCGGTAGTGGGACACAAGGGTTGCCTCCGAGGACCAAAATGCAGCAGAGCAAATTTGACTTAGAGACAATGCTTTTGTCTCTGCCTAGGAGGTGGTAACCAACCTCGTGGAATGTACCCTTGAATAAGAGAACTTAATTGTCTCCCTGACCCAGCGTGAAATTGAGGCTTTGGAAGCCTTAAGCCCTTTGTGTCTCCCCAAGACGTTGATGAGGAGGTTTTCCGTTCTGAAGGAACGCGTACTCTGGAGGTAGATCCTCAGGCATCTCACGAGGTCCAGTGTATGGAACTTTTCTTCATCATCAAAGGAAAGAGATGGATGATATGATGTTATAGCCAGAAGGACTGCTGTTTTGTAGGTCAGGAACTTTAGTTTGACCTCTTTCAGAGGCTCACAAGGCTTTGTGAGTAGTGCCGAAAGGACCGTATTGAGGTCCCACTGGTGGACAGGTGTGGTAACCACAGGTCTCAGCCTAGTTGCCCCTTTCATAAAGGTGCTTACTAAAGGATCTTGAGACAAACGTCTCCCCAGATAGGCGGACAGAGTGGCTACATGTACCTTTAGGGTGGCAGCAGCGAACCCTCTGTCTAGTCCGTTCTGAAGAAAATCCAGAATCGCCCTCACTGGGGGATCGGAGGAGTCCACTCCATGTTCAAGACACCAGGCGTTGAAGATTTTACCAATTCTTCTGTAGTTTTTATTAGTAGACACAGCTCTTGCGAGAGTCTTCAGAATGGCTTGAGTAGCAAAAAAGTCAATGGTACCGCACATTCTCAGATTATATGTGGTGCTAGCAAAAAAAGGTCCTTCGACCCAAAATTTACTAGTGAAAATAGATTTTGCTGCACATACTTTTTGTGATCAAAGGAATATAGGGATTTATTTTACAATATAGTTAACGCCTTTTGACACAATGCAAAATATTGGTATAGAAAGACAGGCTAGATCAATTGCATATAACGTTTCGGTCCTTAGACCTTCATCAGAAGCGATCTAGTGTGGTAGCAGGATCAGTATAAGTGTCAAGGCATGCCCTTGATGTGAACAGCGGATAACTGGGTCAGGTTCTTCCCTGACTAGCAGAATATAATCTTCGCTTCTCTCAGCAGGGCTGGAGATCTGGTGCCATCTTGTTTGTTCATATAGAATACAGTGGCCATGTTGTCTGAACAAACCTTCACAGCTTTGCAAAGTAAAAAAGCGCCTTATAGACTGCTCTGAGCTCTTTGATATTGGACGTTCCCAACTCCGGTCTCCTCCAACGACCTTGCACAGTCTTGTCTTCCAGATGGGCTCCTCATCCCAAATGGGATGCATCTATTGTCAACAGGGTCCACACTGTCGGGACCGAGGACCTTCCGTCTTTTAGGTGTATCACCATCTGAGGGAAAGACAGGTACAGGGAGAAAAACAGATCTTCTTGTGCAATCCCTGTGGAGAGTCATTCCAGGTTCTCAACACTTCTGTCTGAAGGGGACGCAAATGCCATAAAGCCCAAGGGACCGCCCTGGCCGAGGATGACATCAGGCCAAAGACCCTGATGGCGGTGCGGATGGTAACTCCCCGGGTCCGAAATAGGAAGCGGGCGGCAGCCTCTATTCTCAACCTCCTTGGGCTGGAAAGGAAGATCTGCATCAACTGAATCCACAGTAAACCCCAGGAACTTCTTCCGAAGATCGCATCTCTGTGACAGACAATGAAGAGAAAACACATAACCATGTGCATATTCAAATCTATTAATATTGATGCAGAACTGGTTTTGTAACGAATAGATAAATACATGAATGTTTCCATTATTTATGGACTACATATATAATTTACTGATAACAATGTATATATCCTGATATGTCTTATTAAATATAATATTAAACCCAGTGTGTAGTCTATGAGTGCCGCACACACAACTTTTGGCCCTGATATAAAGAATAGAGATGAGCGAACACTAAAATGTTCGAGGTTCGAAATTCGATTCGAACAGCCGCTCACTGTTCGAGTGTTCGAACGAGTTTTGAACCCCATTATAGTCTATGGGGAACATATACTCGTTAAGGGGGGAAACCCAAATCCGTGTCTGGAGGGTCACCAAGTCCACTATGACACCCCAGGAAATGATACCAACACCCTGGAATGACACTGGGACAGCAGGGGAAGCATGTCTGGGGGCATAAAAGTCACTTTATTTCATGGAAATCCTTGTCAGCTTGCGATTTTCGCAAGCTAACTTTTCCCCATAGAAATGCATTGGCCAGCGCTGATTGGCCAGAGTACGGAACTCGACCAATCAGCGCTGGCTCTGCTGGAGGAGGCGGAGTCTAAGATCGCTCCACACCAGTCTCCATTCAGGTCCGACCATAGACTCCGCCTCCTCCGGCAGAGCCAGCGCTGATTGGTCGAATTCCGTACTCTGGCCAATCAGCGCTGGCCAATGCATTCCTATGGATTCCTATATTTACACTCGGCTCTGCTACATCACACACTCGGCTCTGCTATATCAGATGGGCTGACCGGCACATCAGATGTAGCAGAGCCGAGTGTGCACACTCGGCTTTGCTACATCACACACTCGGCTCTGCTATATCAGATGGGCTGACCGGCACATCAGATGTAGGAGAGCCGAGTGTGCACACTCGGCTCTGCTACATCACACACTCGGCTCTGCTATATCAGATGGGCTGACCGTCACATCAGATGTAGCAGAGCCGAGTGTGCACAGTCGGCTCTGCTACATCACACACTCGGCTCTGCTATATCAGATGGGCTGACCGGCACATCAGATGTAGCAGAGCCAAGTGTGCACACTCGGCTCTGCTACATCACACACTCGGCTCTGCTATATCAGATGGGCTGATTGCATGGAAATCCCTGTCATCCCTGTCATTGCATTGGCCAGAGTACGGAATTCGACCAATCAGCGCTGGCTCTGCTGGAGGAGGCGGAATCTAAGATCGCTCCACACCAGTCTCCATTCAGGTCCGACCTTAGACTCCGCCTCCTCCGGCAGAGCCAGCGCTGATTGGCCGAAGGCTAGCCAATGCATTCCTATGCGAATGCAGAGACTTAGCAGTGCTGAGCCAGTTCTGCTCAACTACACATCTGATGCACACTCGGCCCTGCTACATCTGATGCACACTAGGCTCTGCTGCATCAGATGTAGCAGAGCCGAGTGTGCATCAGATGTAGCAGAGCCGAGTGTGCATCAGATGTAGCAGAGCCGAGGGTGCACTAGAACCCCTGTGCAAACTCAGCTCACGCTAATAGAATGCATTGGCCAGCGCTGATTGGCCAATGCATTCTATTAGCCCGATGAAGTAGAGCTGAATGTGTGTGCTAAGCACACACATTCAGCTCTACTTCATCGGGCTAATAGAATGCATTGGCCAGCGCTGATTGGCCAGAGTACGGAATTCGACCAATCAGCGCTGGCTCTGCTGGAGGAGGCGGAGTCTAAGATCGCTCCACACCAGTCTCCATTCAGGTCCGACCTTAGACTCCGGCAGAGCCAGCGCTGATTGGCCGAAGGCTGGCCAATGCATTCCTATGCGAATGCAGAGACTTAGCAGTGCTGAGCCAGTTCTGCTGAACTACACCGTGTGCCGGTCAGCCCATCTGATATAGCAGAGCCGAGTGTGCACACTCGGCTCTGCTACATCAGATGGGCTGACCAGCACACGGTGTAGTTCAGCAGAACTGGCTCAGCACTGCTACCAATAGGAATGCATTGGTCAGACCTGAATGGAGACTGGTGTGGAGCGATCTTAGACTCCGCCTCCTCCAGCAGAGCCAGCGCTGATTGGTCGAATTCCGTACTCTGGCCAATCAGCGCTGGCCAATGCAATGACAGGGATTTTCATGCAATCAGCCCATCTGATATAGCAGAGCCAAGTGTTTGATGTAGCAGAGCCGAGTGTGCACACTCGGCTCTGCTACATCTGATGTGCCGGTCAGCCCATCTGATATAGCATAGCCGAGTGTGTGATGTAGCAGAGCCAAGTGTGCACACTCGGCTCTGCTATATCAGATGGGCTGACACACTCGGTGTGGAGCGATCTTAGACTCCGCCTCCTCCAGCAGAGCCAGCACTGATTGGTCGAGTTCCGTACTCTGGCCAATCAGCGCTGTCCAATGCATTCCTATTGGAAAAAGTTTATGTCACAAAAATCACAATTACACACCCGATAGAGCCCCAAAAAGTTATTTTTAATAACATTCCTACCTAAATAAAGGTTATCCCTAGCTATCCCTGCCTGTACAGCTATCCCTGTCTCTTAGTCACAAAGTTCACATTCTCATATGACCCGGATTTGAAATCCACTATTCATCTAAAATGGAGGTCACCTGATTTCGGCAGCCAGCGACTTTTTCAGATTTTTTTCGATGCCTCCGGTGTCGTAGTTCCTGTTCCACCTCCCCTGCGCTGTTATTGGTGCAAAAAAAGCGCCAGGGAAGGTGGGAGGGGAATCGAATTTTTTTGGAGTTTGCCATGTGATGTTCGATTCGAATCGAACAGCCTGATATCCGATCGAACATGTGTTCGATAGAACACTGTTCGCTCATCTCTAATAAAGAACCTTTTTGTGTTCCCAATATTGATTTATACAATAATACTATTTGATGGTGTTAATCGAATATTATAGGGTTAATATTATGGGGTTGGTATGACAGATGTACCTAATACTCCTAGACTGTTTTGTTGTTTGTTCAGAAGGCGAAAGGGATTAAACATAGTTCTCTCTTATGTCTGATGCGCTTGCATTACATTTAGTGTGCATGCGTACTTGACCTCTGTCCGTGATATAAAAAAAAAAACGAAGATGGCGCATGCGGCTTCCAGCGCATGCGCACAGATTTTGTATTACAAACAAGGCTAAGGTTTACTGGTTCTGTTTGTACCTAATCCGCATGCGTCACAGTTTTTGATGCGCATGCGTATGTGACTTTTGCCCATAATATAGGAAAAATCAAAAATGGTGTACGCAACTTCTCGCGCATGCGCAAGGCTCTACACAGAAATCCTATGCAACGATCGTATATAGAGTAATCTACAGAGAAGGTGAGTTCTTTAATAAAAAAAATGAAAGGTCTGTCCTAAAATTCATACCATATGGAAATCTTGTTTTTAAACGAAAAATCCAATAAGCCTCTCTTTTTAATAGTAAGCATTGCCAGTCTCCCCCTCGAGGTGGCCGACTAACAGCTTCGATGGCATAAAATTTAAGTGATTTTATATTGCCATAATGCATTTAACAGAAGTGTTTAGATGCTCCCGATTTTCCGACCTTATCGGGATTATTGATGTCTCGTATGTGTTCAGCAATTCTAGATTTTAACCCCTTAGCGATCCTTGACGTAACTGTACGTCATGGGTCGCATGGGGATGTATGAGCTCGCTCCATACACGGCAGATGCCGGCTGTATCATACAGCCAGGACCTGCCAATAACAGCAGCGGTCGGTGCCCGAGCCGATCGCTGCTGTTAACCCTTTACACACTGCCGTCAAACGTGACCGCAGTGTGTAAACGGCGGCATGGGCGCCGCCATGTTTCGCCGATCGCCGCCCTCCTGAACGTCACATGAGGGCGGTGATTGGTTGCTATGACAGCCGGAAGCCTATTGAAGGCTTCCAGGCTTGTCTCTGCCCGAGATCTATTAGACGATGCCAGAGGCATCGTCTAATAGAAGTGCTGGGATTCTGCTATTCACTGCAGTACTGTAGTATTGCAGTGAATAGTATGAGTGATCAGACTCCCTAGGTTTCAAGGTACCTAAGGGGTCTGATCATAAATGTAACAGAAGAAAAAAAAAAGTTTTTAAAAGTATTAAAAAAATAAAAAAAATATAAAAGTTCAAATCACCCCCCTTTCCCTAGATTAGCTATAAAAGTAATTAAAGAACATTAAACATAAACATATTAGGTATCCCTGCGCTCCAAAATGCCCGAACTATTAGAATATTAAAACATTTATCCCGTACTGCGAACGGCGTAGCGGCAAAAAAAATAAAAACCGCCAAAAAGCGTTTTTTTCCAACACTTTGACTCCTATAAAAAATTGAATAAAAAGTGATCAAACCATCAGATCTTTCCCCAAATCGTATCAATAGAAACGTCATCTTGTCCCGCATAAAAAGACACCACAACCAGCTCCATACATGGAAATATGAAAAAGTTACAGGTGTTAGAACATGATGACACAAAATTTTTTTTCTATTTTGCAAAGTTTATCATTTTTTTAAAAGTATCAAAACATTTCAAATACTATATAAATTTGGTATCACCGCGTTCGAACTGACACGTAGAACACAGGTAACATGTCATTTGTACCAAACAGTGAACGCTGTAAAAATTAAACCCATAAGAAAATGGCGCAAATGCATTTTTTCTCCAATTGCACCTCATTCTGAATTTTTTTCCAGCTTCCCAGTACATTGCACAGCATATTGAATGATGCCATTACAAAGTACAATTTGTCCCGCAAACAATAAGCCATCATGTGACTCTGTGAACTGAAAAATGAAAAAGTTATGGCTCTTGAAATGTGAGGAGGGAAAAACGAAAATGCGAAACCAAAAAATGGCCGGGTCCTTAAGGGGTTATTGTTCGAATTGTGCATCCTATATGATGTAGCCTACATTGTTCACATACAATTGCATAAACTACATGATCAGTGTTGCAGTTGATGTATGTGCCAATGTTGTATATTTTGGTGCTGTAGTAACCGGAAAAAGAATTCATCTTTTTTGCAAATTGGCATGCATTACATCTCATGCCTCCACATCCATAAAACCCTTTGTAGTTATGTCCTTTAGATGTTTCTTTGTTGTTAGATGAATAGTAGAGATGAGCGAGTACTGTTCGGATCAGCCGATCCGAACAGCACGCACGCATTGAAATGAATAGAAGCACCTGGTGCTTCCGGTTTGACGGCGGCCGGCCGCTTAACCCGCCGCGTGCCGGCTGCGTTCATTGATTTCAATGCGTGCGTGCTGTTCGGATCGGCTGATCCGAACAGTACTCGCTCATCTCTAATGAATACTAACTGGAGGAAATTCTATTCCCTAATGTTCTTCCTCGTCTTGCGACAAAGTTACATCTATCATTTAGAATGTCATTTAAGACATCATCCTGTTTCAAGATGATTAGATTTCTTTTAATGATATTAACAATATAATTATAATCACTACTATATGGAGTAGAGAAAAATAGCTCGCCTGATTTATCTTTGCGTGAGGAATTATTCTTGTCATTGTGTAACAGGGACATGCGATTTTTGTTGTTAACAATGTTTCTGGCCCGTTTCAAATTCCAATCAGGGTATCCCCGTTGGGTTAACCGTGAACAAATTGTCAGAGATTCTGTCTGATAGTCTGAGTCATTTGAGCAAATTCGCCTATCCCTAGTTAGTTCTCCAACTGGAATAGCTTTTAGGGTATGGTTAGGATGGCAACTGTTGGCATGAAGTGTCGTGTTCCCTGCATCGGGTTTTCTGAACAACTTTGTAATCACACATTGTTCATTGGGGTCCCCGATTAACGTGACATCCAAAAAGTTTGTTTGATATTGATTAAAAGTAGACGTGAATTTTAGATTGTATACATTATTGTTAAGGTGGTTGGTGAAGGAGGAAGATGTCTGCGCTTCCCCCGATCAAACCAACAAGACATCATCGATGTAACGTCCATAGAACTGGATGTCTTCAATAAAAGGATTGTTAGGAGAGTGAATGTAATGCTCCTCATACCATGCCATTGTCAAGTTTGCGAGACTCGGGTAGAACTTAGCACCCATTGGGACACCTTGTAATTGAACATTATATTCATTATCGAACATAAAAAAAGTTATGCTGGAGTAAATACCCCATCACCTCAATGATAAACTCATTGAAGTCCTCGGAGTATTGTATTTATACAGATGGTGTCCTAGGGCTTCTAAGGCTATATGATGTGTTATGCTAGAACAGGGGTAGGCAACCTTTTTTGTTCGGCGTGCCAATTTAAATTAAAAAATCAAAGATGAGGTCCTCGGAGTTCCGGTCAATAATTGTAAGGCTGACGACACCTACACTAAAGTCATATAGCATAAACACAGGGGTGCTGTCATTCTGTGCTCCCAGCCACATGCACTTACCACTATTTGCCTGGATATACATGTTCTTTTCCATTAGAAGCAATGTAAGTACATGCATAACCCACAATTAGTGGTAATGTATGTGACTGGGAGCAGAGTGAGGTAACACCTGTAAAGCGCTGACACACAATGCACCTGGATGCGAAACCTGACATGTAGGTTGTTTTGCTGTTTGCTTGAAAAGTCGGACATCTTTACAAACGGACAGTTAAGGACAGGCATGGAGTGCAAAAGAACGCACCCGATCTCCATTTAAATTAATGAAAAGTGTCACGAACACAGCTAGTGTCCGCTGTTAATGTCCGTGCGAGATTTTGAACGGACACTAGCAGCGGACACTACCTGTCGGACAATGACGGTAGTGTGAACGCCCCCTTATATGTCTCCCTTCTGCTCAATCCACTCTTGGCTTCGGCTCAAAAAACGCAGCAAAATCTGCAACGAAAAAAAGCTGTTTCTGCAACGTGGGGCTTTAGCCTAAGGCCGGGGCCCCCATGTTGTGAGAACACACCTTTCTTTTTGTTGCATATTTTGCTGCGTTTTTCTGAGCCTAAGCCAGGAGTGGATTGAGCAGAAGGGAGACATACCTGTATAAGAAGCTTCCTATATATTTTCCATTCCTTCTGTAGCCATTTTTAGCTTTGGTTGAAATAAACCGCATCAAAATCTGCAACAAAAACACTGCATTTCTGCAACGTGGGGCCTCAGCCTTACGCCTCCTGCACACAAATGGCAGGGATGTGGTCTTCACTGACCTATACATTAAAAATGAATTGACAGGGCCGCAAATGCAGACAGATATAGGGGATGTATAGGACATGTATAGGACAGATATAGGACCTGCTCCATAATTTTTAGTTCTTCATTTTGGCCCAAATACACAGCTACAAAAATGGCTGTATATATGGGTCAATTGAAATGTATAAGTCTGTACTCTTATCCAAAGTTGTGGCCAAAACGTCTGGTCATGTACATTACAGCTTAGTAACTCCATGGGCCTCATATTAATAGCAGTTAACCCCATCATGTTCTGCACATTAACCCCCTGTGTGCTTTACATAAGGGACACTGATATGTGAGACATATGGAGGTAATAAGTGAATATCTTCATTATATAGGTCCCTTATTATTACCTCCATATGTCTCACACGTCAGTAACCCTTATGTGAGCCACACAGGGGTTAATGTGAGGGACATGATGGGGTTAACTGTTATTAATGTGAGGCACATGGTGTTACTAAAACTAAATTAATAACCCCAAATGCCTGACATTAATAAGAATAGTTAGTAACACACGTACCTAGTGTTGTGTTTACTTTCACTTTGCTCCCCGGAGCTTCCTCTCCTCCTCAGGGCTGCAGACGGCAGGAGCTCCTCCTCACATGTAGCAGCAGGTCCAGGGAGCCCTTATCCTGTGCAGTGAGAGGCTCATCTCTGATTGGTGGCAGGGAGAGAAGGGGGCGTGTCCTACACCGCAGCTCTACCAGAGCACTGAAGGGACGCTCTCTCTCTCTCAATTTAGTGTATGAAAGTTGCAGGCTGGCTGCCGTGCCAGCAAAATATGCCTCGCGTGCCACTCTTGGCACGCGTGCCAGGGGTTGCCGACCCCTGTGCTAGAATATAGCGATACCACGTCACATGTTAGCCATTTATATTCTGTTTTCCACACAAAGTCTTCAAAAATATGTAATAAATCGTTAGTATCTTTTACTGGTACTCTAACTGTTAATGGTTGTAAGATTGAATCCATCCATTCTCCTATCCTCTCATTAAGGGACCCAATTCCTGCAATAATCGGTCTTAAGGGCGGTGGTAATATCCCTTTATGCACCTTTGGAAGGCCGTGAAATAGAGGTGTAATCGGATTTTTTACAAACAAAAAGTCAGCTTCTCTTTCGGTGAAATACCCCCCCGTTAATGCCTTCTTTTAGAATTTTGAGTAGTATGTTGGAAAAAAAATGCTGTTGGATCTTTGTCTAGTTTTTTATATGTGTCAGAATCTCGTAATATAGTTAGTACACTAGTTTTGTAATCCTGATTATTAAGTATCACAATTCCCCCCCCCCCTTGTCTGCTTGTTTGATAATTATATTCTGATTAGCTTCCAATTCTTTTAAGCAGTTCTTTTCAATAGGAGTAAGATTGTGTCTATTAGCGCATGGTGTAGCATCTAACAGCTCTATTAGTTCTTTTTCAACTCTAGTTTGGAACTGTTTAATAGGGGGTACTCGTGAGGATAAGGGATAATAATCCGGATTACTGATGGCGACTGGAACTCTTTCAGTATGTCTATCCTGGCTTGACATAGTTTGCAATGTGTTAAGCTGATTCAAACATACCTGTTCTTTAAATGATAATTTCTTAAATTTGTTTGTTACTAGATGTTTTTGACTGTTCACTGGATTATTTACTTCTCCCTGTGTAAAAAATTGTCTTTTTATTGTAAGTGCCCTTACAAATTTATTTATATCTAATAAGGTATAAAACAGGTTGAAGCGTTCTGAGGGAACGAAGCCCAATCCCCTGCTAAGTAATTTATAGCATGTGTCAGATAGTTTGAAACTAGATAAATTTAACACACTGTGACTACAGACAGGCGAATTTTGGAAACAATTATCATTTATTGAAGGATTCGCATCAGTTGTTAGATATCGTTCATCCACTTCGGCTAGGTTTTCCGATTGCTGCAAGTATGGTATTGAATATCTTTTTTTATGTTTCCGCCCCCCCATTCCCCCCCGCCCCCCCTGGTGTTTGTTTTTCTTTTTTGTTGTTCCAGTGGCCATGAAGTTCCTGAGGATTCCGGTTTTGGGGATAAAAAAGAAGAAGATGAGTCCGTGTCTGTTATCTCAAATTCTCTTTCTGAAGAGCTAAAAGAAACTCTTTTCATAGCAGAGTTATGGTTCTTATTGCGTCCTCTCCGTGAAACTTTTTTTTTTAAGAATAGATTTTGGAGTGTTCTTTCTATATTCTTTCCAATTGTATACTTGTTCTGAGTCATAGTCTTTTAAGTCTCTTTCAAATTTCTTTTTTTTTTAAATTTCAGTGATGTTATTTTCCAATTCTTTCATCTGGTGTTGTAATTTCTGTCATTGCTCCTTGTATGGCATATTGTCTACATGAGGAGAGATTTCATCTTTGAGTTTGTTTATTTCATCTTTTAATGTAATACGTTTCTGCTCTTCTTGTCCTATTATAAGTTTCATTAAATTTAAGGAGCATTCAGTTAAAGTGTTTTCCCATGCAAGCTGGAACTCAGGACCATAATCAGTAGTAGTAAATTTTTTTAGGCGAAGTCCTCTAGGAATCATGTTCTTTTCGACATAAGAGGATAGGGTTTTAAAGTCCCACCATACTTTTGTTTCTTGAGACCAAACACTTTTTAATTTGTATAGAAGTGTTGTCACATTATCCTTATGCTGTATTGTTTCTCTATTTAAACTGAATACTTCAGCAAGTTTACGATTTCTGTCAGTTTCCAAGGAAATGTCCATGATGTGAGTTATATGGATAACATTCAAAGAAGTGTATGTATGGTAAATAGTCTCGTAGTGAGATGAATGACTAAAGTCTTTATCATATATGTCTGTAAGCAGGTTGAGAAAGGCGTGTGACTAAACTTCTTATGAGATTCTCATAGAGGAATGTCCCTTCTTAGGTTGTTTCCATTACTGAAGCATGATGCTGGCCAGAGATGCGTCCGCATGGAAGGTAATATGCCTCCCAGAGCTGGATGTGGAGGCTTCCACGTCAACATCCTTAGTCAACTGTAGACCGGATGGACTTCAGCAGCCTTGTAGTCTGGTCCTAATAGGAGATAGGTCTGCTGGAATGAGTCGTCGCCTACCTGGAGCCTCTCCATAGAGGGAAGCGACAGGGAAAGCCTTCCAGGGCATGGCTTCTTTGCAAGCTGAGACAAGGAAGTACGGATGTCTACTAGAAGTGAGGAAATGCTTTCACTATTATTCCTGATCCGTACTCACCAAACCACCTCCTTGAGGAGGGTCTATAATCTGCACCAGCAATATGCTTCTGGTTATCATGCTCCTACAGGAGCAGAGGTAGCAGGTACTCAAGGCAGGTAGCCCCCACTAGAAGGCCAGTAGCCGAGTCAGGCAGATGCTGCAGATGGCTGCCCAAGTAGGCAACAGTGCGATGAGCCAGGTCATCAAGCCGACACAGTAGGCGTTAGGCAGCCCACAGGCAGATGCCGCAGATGGCAGCAGGCAGATCTAGCCTTCAGGTTGTTAGAGTAGTTCAATTGATGTGTATTCTTATTGGTACACACAGCAGTCATTTTGTCTGTAGTATCCATTTTTAACCCACAACCGAACCTTTGTACTGGTTAGTTAGCCAAATTATGAAGCAACAAGATACCAGATGTCCAGTTGTTTTGTTGTTCTTTGGTTTTTCTCAGAAATAAGGAAAAGAGCTGTCAACGTTTATCATTTTCAGTACAATAAGCAGAGGAATGATAGAAACCATACTTGGTGGAATGCCCCCAAATTTCCTCAGGGTCATATTAAAAGAATGTATTTTTGGCCAGGTTTTGCATGACGCCTGACCAGTCACGTGTACTACTATTTTAGGATGTCTTGTATCTGTCAGTACATGATTGGACAATTTAGGATTGTTGACAATAACTGTATTGGTGGAATTTTGATCTAATCTGATTGGTTAATTTCTGATATACTTTTGTATTGGTTAATTCTCAATGACAATACTTACTATAAAATAAACTGATTCTGGGCGGAACTTTGCAGAGCTCTGTCCGGACACACAGAAGTATAACCTGGGTGTCTGTCTGTCTTTAATGTCTGATTATACGGTCTACCTGGTCGGTCCTGGGGTAAGATAAATGACAACTCTAACACATAATGAATCTATTGATAACTTTTTGATTGAGTTCTATTATAGATGGTCTTGGATTTGGGAAAGATGGTGGATCCTGTATCAGATATGCCACAGTCACCAGAAATATAGAAATATGGTAAACCAAGCACAAATAAAAGCCATAACTTGAACATGGTACAATGTCTGAGGGTAGGTGTTTGATATAGTGGGACTGTGGTCTGTTCTGGAGAGCGAGAACTTTCAGTATGCTTAATGTTAAGCCTAAAAGGATTTCTAGGCTGTTCAGGTAGTGATGGAGACTCTGCCCCCACACAGGTGGGTATAGTTGGAAGTCATGGCACACACCAAGGCTGATAGGAAAGAAAGTATAGTAACATGTGGGCAGACATTGCCATTATCCCAGCTGCACAAGCCTAGGGGACATGTTTTACTGATAAGGGGTCACCATGCTAGACCAAAAACATTTTAGCTCTCTTTTCAGGTTTTATGACACTGATGCACCGAGAACGGTCCAGGAGAGGAGAGGAGACTTGGAAAGAGGATGTACAAGTCCTGGTGTCCGGTGGTAAGAGAGTATCTTTACTGACAGCATCGTCCCCATTGATGGTATAAGCAGCATTAAGTGTACTGTTTAGTAGTAGCCATGTGTGACCTGGTGAGCGGAGGATGGGCAGCTGCAGGATCTAGCATCACTACGGCCAGATATATATGTAAGCCGCATGGCATGTGTTAGGCCAAAGAGTCGGGCCTGAAGCCCTTGTACCTGTTCCAGGGATTGCAGGTTGAGTATATACAGTTACTAAAGGTGGGACGGTATGAGTACGTTCTTGTGTGTAGTTGTTTCCCTTCAGGATGGCTTGGGGCATATCTGGTGAAGAAAACCACCACAAACGGGCTGCATATAGATGGCTACTGAAAGATGTAGTGTAAGTAAGATCCCCGAGACCATAAAAGTGATAATGGAACTTACCATACTGGTAATAAAGAAAATGTATACTATGGGTATATAACAAGTGTATCTTACCCCCATGCTGTTCCCAGAGTATTGGGAGGTATTTATTGGTTGTCACATGTATTTGTATTCTCTGTAGTGTACATTCATGACAGGAGAAATTAGCCTTAGCCCTAGATTTGGATTGTATTATTCATAATTGTCCCAGATGTAGTCTGATGTCCTGACTATGTGATGAATCATTAATAGCATGTGATTAATGTATATTTTCAGTTTCCCTTTCCCTCCAGATTCTAAGTCAGTGGAAGGAACTTATAAACTAAAACCCAAAGACTGATTTTAATTTTCCACAATAGCTTCGAATCAGACATTCTGACATGGCAGAATATGTAGGGATATGCATAAGAATCTCCCATAGATTCCTAACCGTGGTCTCAGCTCTATTCCAGATCCGGACTCATTGGAGGAGACTCATTCTCTACAGCCTGGAGATTGGGTTACTGTGAGGCGACACATCAGGAAATCCTTGGTGGATCCGCGGTTCGATGGTCCATTTCAGGTCCAGCTAACCATATCCACCTCAGTCAAACTGGAGGGAAAGCCGACCTGGATTCAAGCCTCACATTGCAACCGATTCCTCAATCATGAGTCTCAGAAATTACCTGATTTCTTATTCGATATTATGTTTGTTTATGTTTTAGGTCAGAACATATGATACTTATGATGGCAGACAGATGAAGTGAACCATTAATACTAGTATTTGGTATATAAAGCTGTTAGTTCTAGACACTAGTCAGCATGTTATGATATTAGACTACTTGACTACAGCTCAAGAAGGCTTATGTTAGATTGTAGGCCCAGCTTGTTGTCGTTACATTGATGCCCAAGGTATGCTTAGGGTTGCCCATAATTTACTAGAAACAAGGAGATTGAAGGAAGAGTTCAGAGACAGTCATTCAGAAAAAGATGCCCCTGGCCAGGATGGCTATTCTGGTTGAATCCAGTTAATTGGTTCAGGGGACCAGGAGGATAGGTTTTTGAAATTTTCCACTTCATCCTTAAGACATGTCTTCTGATATTTATACTGTAGATTGTGTTTAGACTTGACTTGATGATTTAAAATAGAGCACTAAAGTCTAATTGTTTTCCAGATAAAGTTAAGATTGGACCAACTTTTATACAAAGCTCCAACGTCCATTCCATGATGATATTGATGATCCGAAAGTTTACATGTACTCATTGCGGAAAAGAGGCTCTGGAAGACCTGTCTGACTGCATATATTGTGGGACAAAGTTTGAAACAGCCACAGCCTGCTAAGGAGAAGCTTTTCCGCCATATTGATATATATGTTGTTCATCTTGTAGCATACTTATTATTACAGTTAGGGCAGCAGTAAAGGAGAATGCTCCCTCTGTTCTGTATCTTTTTGTCTTTTTCTTACACAATGTCCTGTGGATCAAGTTAGAAGGATAGAGGTGGTGGGACCATCCGGATGGATGCTAGCATCCTTCAATCTGTGGAATTAGTATTCACACACTTTGAGTATGTAGGGTGGTTCTGTTCTGCTATCCATAAGAGAAAGGGAGGTAGTTAGGGAGTATGGGCCTTGTATGAAAATGATAAAAAGAGGGGAGTTGTTAGAGTAGTTCAATTGATGTGTATTCTTATTGGTACAAACAGCAGTCATTTTGTCTGTAGTATCCATTTTTAACCCACAACCGAACCTTTGTACTGGTTAGTTAGCCAAATTATGAAGCAACAAGATACCAGATGTCCAGTTGTTTTGTTGTTCTTTGGTTTTTCTCAGAAATAAGGAAAAGAGCTGTCAACGTTTATCATTTTCAGTACAATAAGCAGAGGAATGATAGAAACCATACTTGGTGGAATGCCCCCAAATTTCCTCAGGGTCATATTAAAAGAATGTATTTTTGGCCAGGTTTTGCATGACGCCTGACCAGTCACGTGTACTACTATTTTAGGATGTCTTGTATCTG
Organism: Leptodactylus fuscus; assembly: GCF_031893055.1. Taxonomy (NCBI): domain Eukaryota; kingdom Metazoa; phylum Chordata; class Amphibia; order Anura; family Leptodactylidae; genus Leptodactylus; species Leptodactylus fuscus. The sequence goes on along the minus strand of NC_134266.1, from coordinate 253,718,864 downwards.
TCAGTACATGATTGGACAATTTAGGATTGTTGACAATAACTGTATTGGTGGAATTTTGATCTAATCTGATTGGTTAATTTCTGATATACTTTTGTATTGGTTAATTCTCAATGACAATACTTACTATAAAATAAACTGATTCTGGGCGGAACTTTGCAGAGCTCTGTCCGGACACACAGAAGTATAACCTGGGTGTCTGTCTGTCTTTAATGTCTGATTATACGGTCTACCTGGTCGGTCCTGGGGTAAGATAAATGACAACTCTAACACATAATGAATCTATTGATAACTTTTTGATTGAGTTCTATTATAGATGGTCTTGGATTTGGGAAAGATGGTGGATCCTGTATCAGATATGCCACAGTCACCAGAAATATAGAAATATGGTAAACCAAGCACAAATAAAAGCCATAACTTGAACATGGTACAATGTCTGAGGGTAGGTGTTTGATATAGTGGGACTGTGGTCTGTTCTGGAGAGCGAGAACTTTCAGTATGCTTAATGTTAAGCCTAAAAGGATTTCTAGGCTGTTCAGGTAGTGATGGAGACTCTGCCCCCACACAGGTGGGTATAGTTGGAAGTCATGGCACACACCAAGGCTGATAGGAAAGAAAGTATAGTAACATGTGGGCAGACATTGCCATTAGCCCAGCTGCACAAGCCTAGGGGACATGTTTTACTGATAAGGGGTCACCATGCTAGACCAAAAACGTTTTAGCTCTCTTTTCAGGTTTTATGACACTGATGCACCGAGAACGGTCCAGGAGAGGAGAGGAGACTTGGAAAGAGGATGTACAAGTCCTGGTGTCCGGTGGTAAGAGAGTATCTTTACTGACAGCATCGTCCCCATTGATGGTATAAGCAGCATTAAGTGTACTGTTTAGTAGTAGCCATGTGTGACCTGGTGAGCGGAGGATGGGCAGCTGCAGGATCTAGCATCACTACGGCCAGATATATATGTAAGCCGCATGGCATGTGTTAGGCCAAAGAGTCGGGCCTGAAGCCCTTGTACCTGTTCCAGGGATTGCAGGTTGAGTATATACAGTTACTAAAGGTGGGACGGTATGAGTACGTGCTTGTGTGTAGTTGTTTCCCTTCAGGATGGCTTGGGGCATATCTGGTGAAGAAAACCACCACAAACGGGCTGCATATAGATGGCTACTGAAAGATGTAGTGTAAGTAAGATCCCCGAGACCATAAAAGTGATAATGGAACTTACCATACTGGTAATAAAGAAAATGTATACTATGGGTATATAACAAGTGTATCTTACCCCCATGCTGTTCCCAGAGTATTGGGAGGTATTTATTGGTTGTCACATGTATTTGTATTCTCTGTAGTGTACATTCATGACAGGAGAAATTAGCCTTAGCCCTAGATTTGGATTGTATTATTCATAATTGTCCCAGATGTAGTCTGATGTCCTGACTATGTGATGAATCATTAATAGCATGTGATTAATGTATATTTTCAGTTTCCCTTTCCCTCCAGATTCTAAGTCAGTGGAAGGAACTTATAAACTAAAACCCAAAGACTGATTTTAATTTTCCACAATAGCTTCGAATCAGACATTCTGACATGGCAGAATATGTAGGGATATGCCTGCTAAGGAGAAGCTTTTCCGCCATATTGATATATATGTTGTTCATCTTGTAGCATACTTATTATTACAGTTAGGGCAGCAGTAAAGGAGAATGCTCCCTCTGTTCTGTATCTTTTTGTCTTTTTCTTACACAATGTCCTGTGGATCAAGTTAGAAGGATAGAGGTGGTGGGACCATCCGGATGGATGCTAGCATCCTTCAATCTGTGGAATTAGTATTCACACACTTTGAGTATGTAGGGTGGTTCTGTTCTGCTATCCATAAGAGAAAGGGAGGTAGTTAGGGAGTATGGGCCTTGTATGAAAATGATAAAAAGAGGGGAGTTGTTAGAGTAGTTCAATTGATGTGTATTCTTATTGGTACAAACAGCAGTCATTTTGTCTGTAGTATCCATTTTTAACCCACAACCGAACCTTTGTACTGGTTAGTTAGCCAAATTATGAAGCAACAAGATACCAGATGTCCAGTTGTTTTGTTGTTCTTTGGTTTTTCTCAGAAATAAGGAAAAGAGCTGTCAACGTTTATCATTTTCAGTACAATAAGCAGAGGAATGATAGAAACCATACTTGGTGGAATGCCCCCAAATTTCCTCAGGGTCATATTAAAAGAATGTATTTTTGGCCAGGTTATGCATGACGCCTGACCAGTCACATATACTACTATTTTAGGATGTCTTGTATCTGTCAGTACATGATTGGACAATTTAGGATTGTTGACAATAACTGTATTGGTGGAATTTTGATCTAATCTGATTGGTTAATTTCTGATATACTTTTGTATTGGTTAATTCTCAATGACAATACTTACTATAAAATAAACTGATTCTGGGCGGAACTTTGCAGAGCTCTGTCCGGACACACAGAAGTATAACCTGGGTGTCTGTCTGTCTTTAATGTCTGATTATACGGTCTACCTGGTCGGTCCTGGGGTAAGATACAAACAGGGTAGTCTACAGGGTAGAGTACAAACAGTATAGAACTCTAGACCCAGTGCACTCAACATAAAAGTCTGTTTCCTGCTTACTTCACCAGAGCTGTGGGAGTTGCTGGAAAACTCACTGCCATCTCACAGGCTGCTGTTCACATTAGCTGCGCTTTAGGGTAGCGGGCGAAGCCCGGCCAGATAGGTGCGGTCAAGCCATAGCAATCGCACAGGCCATCGCTACAGACATGCACAAAATATACACTAAGCTGAAGCTCCCACACAAATTCCATGCCTGACTGTAACACAGACAGGCACATACAGGCCATTGCAATAGACATAAGTGCTCAGACTATGCAGTAAGCCTAAAGGGAAGCTGAAAACTCCCTCACAATTTCCCTGCCTGACTGTAACACAGACAGGCACACACAGGCCATCGCAATAGACATGCACAAACTATGCACTAAGCATAAAGGGAAGCTGAAGCTCCCACACAAATTCCATGCCTGACTGTAACACAGACAGGTACATACAGGCCACTGCAATAGACATAAGTGCTCAGACTATGCAAATTTAAAACATTTCTGAAGGATGCATATTTATACACAGAAAGGGCACATAGGGTGTTACAATTCCAGGAGGAGGGGGGGGGGTTGTTAGTAATTGGTAGAGACAATGTAAACACTTACAGGTCCTTATCAGTTCACAGGTTTCTGTAAAGTGACATAAAACCATGTGACAAATTTAACCCCCTCTCCAGTGTTTGGAGCAGGGTCATAAATTTACACTCATGAATGCGTCGTTCTCTCTTTGATCTGAAATTCCCTCTCAAAACTAAAACTTTCATGTGATCAGTCATATTATGATCCTCATTACAGAAATGTTTTGATACGGGAAGGTCCATTCTTCGTTCTCTAATTGTATGGCGATGAGAGTTCATCCGCATTCTAAGTTGCTGTCCGGTCTCTCCAACATACAGATTGTCAGTGGAACATTTGATGCATATTATTAAATACACTACATTGGGTGTGCTGCAGGTGAACAGGTAAGGTGCAAAACCTGTCCGCACATACTGACCATTGACAGGATAGAGATACCAAACTCTTAACAGAGAATATAAAATCTCAGGTAAGTTCACCTGCAGCACACCCAATGTAGTGTATTTAATAATATGCATCAAATGTTCCACTGTCAGTAGATGGGAACACGCGCAGTGCTGCAATTCATATTCGAATACCTCCCTGCCTAGTTTTTGTTGTAATTAAAATGCCACCTGCGCCAGGGATGGGACGGGATTCGAATGTTTACCACGTGGTATTCGATTGAGTAAACCAATAATTATGAAAAGGGAGGTATTCTATCAAATAAAAACTAATTTCTCCGGCAACTCTCCGATGATAAAATATAACTTTTAATCAGAAAACATCATAAAATGACAAAAAATTTGATGTCGATCACAAAATAAAGAAAAAAAAAAGTAAGCCCCCTAAAAAACGCAGACGCGTTGCAGAACCATCGTTCCTTCCTCAGTGCATGCTCAAAATAAAATGACCTGGGTTAATATAGGTTTCTCACCCATCTCAATTTCCAGTGTTAGGGAACCACCCTAGTCATCTTTGCAAATTATTCGTCACCTGGACCTGAAGCTCCACTAGTTATAACATATGCATATATACCTAAATATATCTATTTTACTCCTGAACCCTAATTTATTAAAGAAAAACATTCAACCTTCTCTACATGTCATCCAAAAGAATGTTTTAAACCCATCAAGATTGTAAATGAATAAGTATGAATTCACACTGCCTGCGTTTAAAAAAAAAAAAAAACACTGATTATAATCCTGAAACATATTTAATAGTGTCTGCATATCATCCAAAGAGTCACTTCAACCAGGAAAGACCATATGTGATATATGGCAGAAAAGTAGGTAGGTAGGTATGGTAGGCAGGTAGGTAGGTATGGAGCAATTCACATTACCTGCATTTCTAAGGTGAATTTCCACATTTTAATTGCAACTACCTGAGGCCTGATATGCATAACGATAGTAACCAACTGACCTAAAGGCTCCGTAAGTATGTATCTATACCTTTAAGCTCCGGACGGGTTGCCAATAAAACCCTGCACTACATGTTGGAATTGAAGTGATCTATAAATTTCCAAAGCACATGTGGTTAGGACACCATTCCGCTGATTTACATCAGGATAGTAAATCGGTGAGTATAGATCAAAATATAACAAAATATCTCACCTCCATTATAAAGATAAAGACATAATTGTAATCTTAAAGACTACATCTCTTACGAAAAATTACTTCAACCAGTCAGGAATGTATATCATAAATTTATGAGATTATTGACTGTAAAGAAACACTTTTCAGAAAATTCAGATACTTCTAACAGTCTAAAAATTATGTGGGTTAAAGATGAGGTTGTTAGTGAAACAGAAGTTTCTCCTTTCCCGTGGTTAACTTTCCCAGAACAAATGGCCATTCTAAATTTACGGGAGTTAGAGGAAAGCAATGAGGGAGAAAAAATTAGAGATGTAGATAGTATTAAAGTGCCAATCTCAAACCCTACCTTCTACCCAATAAAGTCTAGAGGAAGCAGTTATACGTTGATTCAACAGAAAATGGAACAAGATCTAAAAAGGTTACATGAAACCGCTAAACACACCAACAGGGTTAATAATTTTACTAGAGAGGAATACAAGGCATTGGAAGAACTAAAGAAGTTAGATACGATGGTGATCAAAAAAGCGGACAAAGGGGGCAAAATTGTCCTTATGGACAAATCAGATTATGAAACCAGCTGTTTAAAGATACTACAAGATATGTCCACTTATCAGTTATTGTCCAATGACCCTACGGTTAAATTTTCAGCACAGTTAAAGGATTTAGTTTTTGAAGGCGTGGCACTTGGTATCTATACCACCCACGAGGCACAGAATTTAATTAACAATAATCCCATAACTCCCATTTTCTATGGGCTGCCGAAAACATACAAAAACGAGGTGCCCTTGCGCCCAATTATATCCAGCATTGGGTCTGTAAATGAGAAAGTAGCGTCCTGGCTGGATGGCATTCTCCAGCCCTTGGTGTATCGTACTCCTGCTTACATTAAAGATAGAAAACAAGCATAGCACAGGAGAGTTCCGATACAGTCAAGTACACATAATTAACTCTCATAAATCAGCCCAATTGTAGAAAGCATACTTCAACCGAAAAAACTAGAAGTATAAACGAAAGAGGGACATACAGTCCCAAAAGGTTGAAATATTCAACATATACAACAATAGTTATGAAAAACATTTTTTTATTCATGAAAAATTCATATTAAAAAACATATATACACAAAATATGAAGAACAAGACACAGAACACCAAAATTCAAAAGAACCGGACAACCCACAGAAACGGGCATGCAACTGTCAAATCACCATAAACAGAATAAATATAGGTCTTGGCATTGAGGTTGTTACTGATTGCCTATACAGATATAACTAAACTTGTATATGTTCAGTCATATGCCCTCCCCATCTTACAGTAAATAAACGTAATCAGAAGTAAGGGAAAGGGCATTTCAATATTGCAAAATGTCACAATCCTTTTTCTCTTTCTTTGGGCTGGTATGGGCGCTACATAGACGACATCTTAGTCGTCTGGTCGGGTGATGTAGCGTCCATACCAGCCTTCATCTCTTACCTTAATCACAACCACTTTTCTTTACAGTTCACTTACACCCATGATTCTCACATTATTAATTTTTTGGACATCACACTTTTGGGAAACTCTATAACTACCAAAGTGGAAACTTCGTTGTATAGAAAGCCTACCTCAGGCAATACAATACTCAGAGCGGATAGCTGCCATCCCCCGCACATCTTTAAAGCAGTACCCACTGGAGAGCTCATACGCACCAAGCGAGCCTGCTCACAGGTAAAAGAATATGAATGCCATTCAGCCAGGACCCTGAGGAGATTAAAAACTAGAAAGTACCCTAGGTGGACGTTGGAGAGGGCAGAAAAATTGGTCAAAGGAAGGTCAAGAGAATCTTTATTAGCAAAAAAAAACAGATTGGACATTTAAATGATGAAAGGAAGGACAAGATGATTTTCACTACAGCATATAGTCCCCAATACTCAGAAATCACCAGAATTATAAAAAACAATCTCTCTATTCTGGAGACTGAAACAACAACTAAAAAATTGATAGCAGCAGGATTGCAATGTGTACCAAAAAGAGGGAGGACGTTAGGAGATATACTTTCTCCTAGCCTCTTTCTGAAAAAACCAGTGGAGACGGATAAGATTGTAGGATTTGCAAAATGTGGATCAAATAGGTGCAATGTGTGCAAATACACAAAAAGAGTTTCATCCATAGCCAGTTACCAGTCTGACACACTGGTTACATTGAAGTCATTTATGAATTGCAACACACACCACATTATATATAACATCAAATGCACAGCCTGTAGAACAGATTACATAGGATGTACAACAAGACCACTAAAAACAAGAATAGCAGAGCATGTCAATGACAGTAATAAATTTCCTTCAGAACAAATGTCAGGTATATCAAGACACTTTTCAGTAGTGCACAAATCAGATCTATCTACTATGGAATTTTATGGTATCGAAAAGATAGAAAAACCAGTGAGGGGAGGAAATTGGCAGAAGCTGCTCCTTCAACGGGAAGCTTTTTGGATTCTACAATTTAATTGTAGAATCCCTAATGGCATGAATATAAAAACAGATCTCACATACATACATTAAGAGCTATTACTAGAATTGAATGCAGTGGGGATAAAATATATAGTCCTTCACTATGAAGATATCAAGATATAGCAAATCCCTAGATCAGCTTGGGTTATCAAACCAGATAGACCTAAAGTATATTTGTCGCTGTTATATTGGTATAATTGGACATAGTTGTTCTTAGTATATTGTCATATTTTTTCAGGTTCTACTTACTGGTTGATCTAGGCCAATTTGCTGATGCGTCCTCAGTAGATAGCATTTTACTATTCAGGTTTCCTATTCAGGTTTCCTATTGGCGTCACGTGACCTGAGCATCGGATACAGATGTCCTATCACACCTCTATGGATATCTGTTCATACCGTAGTTGACTCAAGCGCTCTAGTGCTGGCTAGAAGAGATAAGTTTTAAACAGATATTGGTCACTTAATATCACGTGACCCGGGCGCCCAAGCTACAAGGGCCCTGATAACTTTATGAATGGCCGCACACATTTCATAGTAGGTTTTCCTTTGATATACAGATGGGAGCTAGTGGAATGTTGTTCCATCTACATTTGTCTTAATATTTTTATAGACCACTCTGATTCCATCGTATATTGTAAGATCCATGTGTGACTCGATCAGAGTTGAAAGTCATATGCACTAATTCATGGAGTCTGGGGTTGGTCTATTATTACCAGCGAACAAGAAAGAAGGAAAATCGGCATCACTCCGTGGACAATAAAAAAGGTTATTCTTTAATCCATATAAGCGACAAAAATTGAAGAAGTAACAAAAGAGATGAAAAACAAGAAAGAAAAAACATTAAAAAAGGCCAACGCGTTTCAGAACACGCAGTTCCTTATTCATGGCATCCTAAGCTATTGAAATACAGACTGGTATATAAAGGAAGTAACAAAGTCAATCAGACATGTGTGTGGAGTGGAAAACACACCCACATCTACTTAAAACCTAAGCAAGAGAGTTACCCCTCCCTCAATAGCTTAGGATGCCATGAATAAGGAACTGCGTGTTCCGAAACGCGTTGGCATTTTTTAATGTTTTTTCTTTCTTGTTTTTCATCTCTTTTGTTACTTCTTCAATTTTTGTCGTTTATATGGATTAAAGAATAACCTTTTTTATTGTCCACGGAGTGATGCCGATTTTCCTTCTTTCTTGTTCACTTCATTGCTTTTTGGGTCCCCAAGCTGGTCGTGCACCCCGTTAGGACTATGGACTATTTACGGTGAGCTCCAAATCTTTTTTCCTTTCCTGGTATTATTACCAGCATCTAGATCAGGCTCCAGGATCTATAATGTGAACTTTACCTTATAAACGGGGGCAATGTGAATTGATCCATGCTTACCTATTTATATACATACAGTGGGGCAAAAAAGTATTTAGTCAGTCACCAATAGTGCAAGTTCCACCACTTAAAAAGATGAGAGGCGTCTGTAACTTACATCATAGGTAGACCTCAACTATGAGAGACAAAATGAGAAAACAAATCCAGAAAATCACATTGTCTGATTTTGTAAGAATTTATTTTCAAATTATGGTGGAAAATAAGTATTTGGTCAGTAACAAAATTTCATCTCAATACTTTGTTATATATCCTTTGTTGGCAATGACAGAGGTCAAACGTTTTCTGTAAGTCTTCACAAGGTTGGCACACACTGTTGTTGGTATGTTGGCCCATTCCTCCATGCAGATCTCCTCTAGAACAGTGATATTTTGGGGCTGTCGCTTGGCAACACGGACTTTCAACTCCCTCCAAAGGTTTTCTATAGGGTTGAGATCTGGAGACTGACTAGGCCACTCCAGGACCTTGAAATGCTTCTTACAAAGCCACTCCTTCGTTGCCCTGGCGGTGTGCTTTGGATCATTGTCATGTTGAAAGACCCAGCCACGTTTCATCTTCAATGCCCTTGCTGATGGAAGGTGGTTTGCACTCAAAATCTCACGATACATGGCCCCATTCATTCTTTCATGTACCCGGATCAGTCGTCCTGGCCCCTTTGCAGAGAAACAGCCCCAAAGCATGATGTTTCCACCCCCATGCTTTACAGTAGGTATGGTGTTTGATGGATGCAACTCAGTATTCTTTTTCCTCCAAACACGAAAAGTTGTGTTTCTACCAAATAGTTCCAGTTTGGTTTCATCAGACCATAGGACATTCTCCCAATACTCTTCTGGATCATCCAAATGCTCTCTAGCAAACTTCAGACGGGCCCGGACATGTACTGGCTTAAGCAGTGGGACACGTCTGGCACTGCAGGATCTGAGTCCCTGGCGGCGTAGTATGTTACTGATGGTAGGCTTTGTTACATTGGTCCCAGCTCTCTGCAGTTCATTCACTAGGTCCCCCCGCGTGGTTCTGGGATTTTTGCTCACCGTTCTTGTGATCATTTTGACCCCACGGGGTGAGATTTTGCATGGAGCCCCAGATCGAGGAAGATTATCAGTGGTCTTGTATGTCTTCCATTTTCTAATTATTGCTCCCACAGTTGATTTCTTCAATCCAAGCTGGATGCCTATTGCAGATTCAGTCTTCCCAGCCTGGTGCAGAGCTACAATTTTGTTTCTGGTGTCCTTTGACAGCTCTTTGGTCTTCACCATAGTGGAGTTTGAAGTCTGACTGTTTGAGGGTGTGCCCAGGTGTTTTTTTTTATACTGATAACAAGTTTAAACAGGTGCCATTACTACAGGTAAAGAGTGGAGGAAAGAGGACACTCTTAAAGAAGAAGTTACAGGTCTGTGAGAGCCAGAAATCTTGATTGTTTGTAGGTGACCAAATACTTATTTTCCACCATAATTTGAAAAAAAAATTCTTACAAAATCAGACAATGTTATTTTCTGGATTTGTTTTCTCATTTTGTCTCTCATAGTTGAGGTCTATCTATGATGTAAATTACAGATGCCTCTCATCTTTTTAAGTGGTGGAACTTGCACTATTGGTGACTGACTAAATACTTTTTTGCCCCACTGTATATAGGATATACATTCCTGACTGGTTGAAGTAATTTTTCGTAAGAGATGTAGTCTTTAAGATTACAATTATGTCTTTATCTTTATAATGGAGGTGAGATATTTTGTTATATTAGATCTATACTCACCGATTTACTATCCTGATGTAAATCAGCGGAATGGTGTTCTAACCACATGTGCTTTGGAAATTTATAGATCACTTCAATTCCAACATGTAGTGCAGGGTTTTATTGGCAACCCGTCCGGGGCTTAAAGGTATAGATACATACTTACGGAGCCTTTAGGTCAGTTGGTTACTATCATTATGCATATCAGGCCTCAGGTAGTTGCAATTAAAATGTGGAAATTCACCTTAGAAATGCAGGTAATGTGAATTGCTCCATACCTACCTACCTACCTGCCTACCATACCTACCTACCTACTTTTCTGCCATATATCACATATGGTCTTTCCTGGTTGAAGTGACTCTTTGGATGATATGCAGACACTATTAAATATGTTTCAGGATTATAATCAGTGTTTTTTTTTTTTTTTTTTTTTGTTTTGTTTTTAAACGCAGGCAGTGTGAATTCATACTTATTCATTTACAATCTTGATGGGTTTAAAACATTCTTTTGGATGACATGTAGAGAAGGGTGAATGTTCTTCTTTTGTATCCTTATAATAAATTAGGGTTCAGGAGTAAAATAGATATATTTAGGTATATATGCATATGTTATAACTAGTGGAGCTTCAGGTCCAGGTGACGAATAATTTGCAAAGATGACTAGGGTGGTTCCCTAACACCGGAAATTGAGATGGGTGAGAAACCTATATTAACCCATGTCATTCTATTTTGAGCATGCACTGAGGAAGGAACGATGGTTCCGCAACGCGTCTGCGTTTTTTAGGGGGCTTACTTTTTTTTTTTCTTCATTTTGTGATCGACATCAAATTTTTTGTCATTTTATGATGTTTTCTGATTAAAAGTTATATTTTATCATCGGAGAGTTGCCGGAGAAATTTGTTTTTGCCGTGGAGATATTACACTCAAGGAATAGAGTGTGTTGCCGTGCACCCCGAAGAATTTAACCATTGAAAAGCCGATGTCTGATATCAACCTGTGGGTGAGCTGAACCTTTTTGTACCTTTTTTTGCTATATTCTATCAAATACTACACGCTCATCTCTACTCTTAAACTCTTTGAGAAGTCTTTTTAACCACTTCAGTACCAGGCCAATTTGTGGTCCAGGACCAGACACATTTTAGGTTTATTTTGTATGTGCAGTTTAGAGGGCTGTAACATTTTTATCATACATCTCATTAAACTAATTGTTGCGTCTTTTTTCGGGGACACATAGGGCTTTATTTTTATGTTGGATTTTCCTCAGGCTATGCAGTAAGCCTAAACGGAAGCTGAAAGCTCCCACACAAATTCCACAACAGAAATATGTATTTTCTGATGGCTTTAGGCATACCTCGCAACTTTTGAAGATTAGAAAGAGGGAGAAAATATGCTCCGCCCACTTTTATGTTTACTCCGCACATTCTCATTCATTTTTCATGTGCTCCCACGCAGTATAATCCTCCTACAGTCACCCGTACATTATATGTCCCCCCTCCATCTCTGCCCCCAGTTTCATGTCCCCCATCTCTTCCCCAGTTTCTTGTCCCCCCATCTCTGCCCACAGTTTCATGTCCCCCATCTCTTTCCCAGTTTCTTGTCCCCCCATCTCTGCCTCCAGTATCAAGCCGTACCCCCCTTCATCTGCCCACAGTTTCATGTCCCCCCATTTCTTACCCCAGTTTCATGTTTCCCCATCTCTGCCCAGAGCTGCATATCCCTCCATCTCTGCCCCCAGTGTCATGCCGTCCCTCCCCTTCATCTGCCCACAGTTTCATGTCCCTCCATCTCTGCCCCCAGTGTCATGCCATCCCCCCCTTTATCTGCCCACAGTTTCATGTCCCTCCATCTCTGCCTCCAGTGTCATGCCGTCCCCCCTTCATCTGCCCCTTCATTATGTTCCACCTTAATGTTTAAAACAAAAAAATAAAAAAAACACTTACACTCACCTTCCAACGCTCCCTCGCTGCCCGCTCAGTCTCGCTCACTCATATAGTTGTAGTAGTTGACATACAGAAGTCGCAGCACAGCGTTAAAGCAGGAGCTGGCTGTGTCAGCTCCTGCTTTAATAGCCTGTGTTTTCAACTCATCGGCGTCCTCCGGGCGCCGATCAGTTGAAACCGGGACATACCTCCCACCGACCGGGACGGTTGGGAGGTATGTGGCGACCCCTGTGTTTTGGTCGTTCGACCCCCGCCGGGGTCGCGACCCACAGGTTGAGAACCACTGAACTAAAGAAACATTAGTATGCGCTCATCACAATCCCTGACTTGATAACTGCGTTAAGCAGGATACCACACTGAACAGGACCGAGCACCAGGAACAGGTGTTCCAAATTTAACTTTATTTCAACTGCAGTGTACACTGTATGGCAAGTAGACCCCTTGCTTCTGACCCGTATGGGACAGGTATATTGGGCACACAAAACAATGTATACAAGCGTAGTGTATTGCAAGTATATGCGCTATCTATTTTGAGCGTATTTTAACTACGCTCTATACTCTATATCAAGTTGGCCCCTTGCTTCACACCCATATGGGGCACGCATATTGGGCGCTCAAAACAAGGTATACAAGCGTAGTGTATTGCAAGTACATCCGCAATCTATTTTTAGTGTATGAGATTCACATACGCTAAAAATAGTTTGCGTCTACACTTGCAATACACTACGCTTGTATACATTGCTTTGTGCGCCCAATATACCTGTCCCATATGGGTCTGAAGCAATGGATCTACTTGACATACAGTATAGAGCGTACTTCAAATACGCTCAAAATAGATAGCGTGTATACTTGCAATACAGTCCGCTTGTATAGATTGTTTTGGGTGCCCAATATACCTGTCCCATACGGGTGTGAAGCAAGGGGTCTACTTGCCATACAGTAGAGATCGTACTTCACATACGCTCAGAATACATAGTGTGTATGTCAGGATACGGAGTCGCCGCAGTCTCCTTGCTGCGCGGCGTCTCCCTGGGAGACGTGTTAGGAGTTCTATTGGGTGTGCTTAGGTCATTAAGGGTTAATCTTTTCCTTGCCTTCAGTCTCCATGCCATTAGCCATCAGGTGTGTTCTCTGCTGCTATTTAAACCCCACCCAGGCATGGATCCTTGCCAGCCATTCACTTGGGTTTCCTGGTCCCCCTGCTCAGTCTTATTCCCTGTCTGTTTGTTTTCCATATGTCTCTTGGTTTTTAGACCCGGCTTGTATTTTTGACTCTCCCTTGTCTTTTGATTCGGTACCTTTATTATATCTCCTGGCTCGACCTCTTGCTCGTCTGACCTCGCCTTCTCTTCTGTGTCTTGCTGGGACTTGTGGTCCTCCCTGGTTCCATGCTGTTTAGTCTTTTGTTTTGCATTGCAGTACACTGTGCTTTCTGTTCAGGTGTGACCCCCGTGACTCCAGTCCCTTGGACTTTCAGGGCCTCCTCTCCCCTTATCCTACCCGCCGGATAGAAGTGTCAGGAGCCTTGGTAGGCGCACTTCAATTAGGAAGTGCATGGGTCTGCCTCATCTCAGATACTACCGCATAGTCATAGCTGCAGGGCCTCCTCTCCCCTTATCCTAGCCGCCGGATAGAAGGTTAGGAGCCGTGGTAGGCGCACTTCAATTAGGAAGTGCATTGGTCTGCCTCATCTCAGACATTACAGCATAGTCATAGCCGCAGGGCCTACGACCCCTTTTGTCATTAGTTGCACAGTGTTGCTTTCCCAGCTGTGTCACTTTGCACTGCCTGACCCTGACTCCAATCCTTACAGTGTATACTTACAATACTACGCTTGTATACAACATTTTTTGTGCCCAATTTACCTGACCCAGACAGTGTACAACGCAGTCTGTATACGCTCAATATATATACCCTATATACTTGCAATTCCAAATGCTTGGTTACATCTGGAAATGCGTAAGGCTAGTGGAAGAGGACAGGGGCGTGGAAATATAGCTGGGGGCCCAGGCCGTGGACAAGCTACTGCGGATGCAATGCCTACTGGGGAGGGGCAGCCAGCATTGTGCTCATCCACAATCCCTGGCTTGATGGCAACATTAAGCAGGGTGCAGGTTACAATGATGATGAGCACCAGGAACAGGTGTTACAATGGCTAGTGGATAATGCTTACAGCTCCTCATCCACTAGCCAGTCAGCCACTACCTCAAGTCCTCTTCCTTGCTAAGAGTCTGGTCCTCCTTCCTCCCAACATGCCCAATCTTCCCAGCATTTCCCCCCTCCCAGGAGATGTTTTCAGGTCCTTTAACTGTCCCTCACTCTGTCCAACCACTTCACGAATCCCAGGAGCTACCAGATGACTTTGTGTGTCCTGATGCCCAAACACTGGAGTATCCGCCATCTCCTGATGATTATGTTGTTGTGGACTAGCAACCCGTCCTCAGTGACGATGAAGAGACACAGTTGCTATCAGGGCAGTCTGTTGTCATGTGCGGTGTGCAGGGAGATGAGCAGAGTGAGGAATTGGAAGAGGAGGTGGTGAACGACGAGGCCACTGACCTGGACAGGGGTGATGTCTAGAGGGAAAGCAGTGTAGATCAGGAGGCAAGCGCAGCACCAAAGAAAGTGGCCAGAGGCCGAGGGCAGCTGCTTCACAGAAGCAAAGCCAGCAAGGCCCAAGATGTTCCCTCTTCTAGCCACCCGAGAAAAACTCCCCCACCGAGGCACCGTTCCTCGATGGTGTGGAGATTTTTCAATGTATATGCAAAGAACAAATTTTGTGCGGTTTGCACACTTTGCAAGTCTAAACTGAGTAGGGGCTCAGTGGAAGACAGCAAACGCAGGACAATCATCACCCGGCATTGCCGACACTGCCTCTTCCTGTTTCCAGTGCTGGTGCTGCAGTCCAGACCACCAGCCTGGACACCTACACATCTGTCTCTGACACTTTGGGGACTTCACCCTCATCCGCCCCTTTTCCTGCCTCTGCTCCTTTTGCCTGCACCATCATGCGCCTCTTCCCAGCCACTCCCCATCTCGCAGGCGTTTCAGTGCAGGCAGAAGTACAGCGCAACCCACCCCCAAGCCTTCAACAGCCTCATCTCAAAACTGCTGGCCCTGGAGATGTTGGCGTCCTTGATGAGACGGCAATGTGGTTTTCGCTGCTGCACCTGGGCCCAGGCATGTTTTCGTGTGTGATAATTGCCGGAACCTGGTAACAGATCTGGAGCTTGCCAGACTCAAACACGGTCCACACATGGCCCACGTTTTCAAGTTGTTGGTGCAAAGGTTCTTTAAAACCTACACCATTGTGCCTGATATACTGGTGAAAGTGCGTCCATTTTCTTAAATGAAAAGTAGCCACTGCTAGCCTGAAAACATTCAGAGCACACTCCTGTCATCTTCTCACCGTTGGCTGATGGAGGAAGACGAGGAGGATGAAGTGGCATTTGATGTCACTGTCCCACACGAGGACAGTGTGGATGGTGTGAAGGGGAGTAGAAAGTGGAGGAAATGGAGAGTGACCCTTCCGGTGGGGGCAGCGAAGTCATGCCAAGTAACACCGTGGCACACATGGCTGACTTTATGTTGGGCTGCTTTTTCAGAGACTAAGGCATAGTTCACACGGAGAGCAAACAATCCTGGATTTTTGCAATCCTGGACCACGGTTAAAAAAAAAACAAAACATCTCGTCTTTCGTTCTGGTAGGGGAGAGAAAAAAATCACATAAATGATTGCCACAAGCAACTGGTGCCGAATATGATGGAAATGTTTCCGTAAACCCTCGCTGGCGGCAGAGAGAAGATTTCCTCAAAGAGGCTAACACCTGCCATCCGGTCCACAACCACCAGGGCAAGACTCTCCAAGGTGCAGGACACATTAATGGACCCCCCTGGCCAAACTACCAACACTGAGGGGCCTAGTGTCACCAGGAGGGAAAAGTATAGGCGCATGTTGCGTGAGTACCTGGCCAACCACAGCCCTGTCCTCTCTGATCCATCTGCGCCTTACACATATTGGGTGCAGAAGTTGGACCTGTATCCCTTGGGGTGAGTGGAGGCTTCCCCCAGCTGAGGTTTGGGTGAGTGTGGTGAGGGTTTACAAGTACGGCCCGCAGTTAGCCTTTTTGGTGGCATAGAGTGTACACAATGAACCCCAACTGTCACTTGCTGAGCCACTCTTCTACTTGTAACTGCATAATAGAACCTGTGTGTCTATGCTCTTTTGAGTTAGAGATAGATTGGGGCCCCTACATTTTAAGTTTATGCCCCATTCTTTTGCTTCAGCCCACAGGCAAATATCTCTTTTTTGTGCCCCTTAGTGCCAATTCAGCCGTGCCACCCCCAGGATTAATTCTTTCACCCCTATCTTGGAGTTGTCACTTGCCCCAGCAGCGTATACAGTGTCAGACCCACCTTTTTGCTTCAGCCCACAAACAGAGATCTCTTTTTTTGTGCCCCTTTGTGCCAATTCAGCCGTGCCACCCGAGGATTCATTCTTTCACCGCCATCTTGGAGTTCTGACTTGCCCCAGCAGCGTTTAGCGTGTCAGGCCCATTCTGTTGCTTCAGCCCACAAGCAGAGATCTGGTTTTGTGCCCCTTTGTGCCATTTCAACCCTGCCACCCCCAGTAGTAATTCTTTCACCCCCATCTTGGAGTTGTCTACCTATTCGATCGAACGGTGTTCGCTCATTTCTATGAAACACCAATTCGTCTATTCATTTTACATTGTAACATTTGCTTAGTTCTCCATGCTTTATAATGAAGGCTAGGTTCACACCAGCGCTGAAACTCTGTTCGGGGTTTCCATCCCTGAACACGCTTAAAAATGTGGAGAAAAAAACGCTGCAATCAGCGCTTTTCTCTCCGCATTTTCTGCCCTTTTCAGGTCAAACAGACCCCATTATAGTCTATTGGGGTATGTGTTTTTCCACGGTACTCACTTTTTTTTATAGTGTACGTGAAGACCCTTACACATTTTCTCTTCATATTATTGTTGCTCTCAAGTGAATCGGACACCAGCACTTGGGTGGCAGTAGTAATATGCAGGGGGCTATTAACCACTTCAGTACTGGGCCAATTTCTGGTTCAAGACCAGACACATTTTAGGGTTTTTTTTGTATGTGCGGTTTTGAGGGCTAATATTTTTTTTAACTTTTTATTTTTTATAAATTCTTTATTTATAAATTGACAGAGAGTAGGCAAAACAAAACAGGTAAACAACATGGCTAAGGCACAGCAGCCCTAAACAGCAGAACATACAAATGAACACGTCCATATGGACAAAACAAAAACCTAACACAAAAGATAGCCCACAATGGTAAACAAGGCAGGCAAACACAGGAAGAAGAACCAGATTAGGAGAAAGGGAGAAAGGAAAAAGAGGTAAGGGAAAAAAGGTAAGGAGGAATTGGGGGACAGCTCCGAGCACCGACCAAGCAACCAGACGGCGTCAAGGGTACAGCAACCAACCAGGCCGCAACAGCGGAGGGTACCCTGGTAGAGAAGCCATGGGGTACTACAGTCCATACAGACCTCTCGTGCAGATAACTAGGAGAACTCAAGCTGGGAATGAGGAGATGCGACACGAGTAACTAGAAAACAAACCAAAGCATCCAGGAAGGCCAAAATATCTATCAGGTGGAAGGGCGAAGAAGCCACATACCGGACCCCCAGAACGAAAAGTCAGAGCAGCAGCCATGATACGAAGCAAGAGATCTAGAAAACAACAGGAAAAAGGCCGGACCTACCCTAAGACGTGAGTCTGGAATAGAAGCTACGAGGAATCCCATATCCCATACCAATAGAGTAAAGGACGCTGCACCAGAGTGCGGAGACCATGGTCGTGGAAGCAAGCAAAGGCCGCGGGATCCAAGGACGGCAGCGGGAGCAGGGGGTAGTGGAGGAAGGGAGGAGAAAAAGGACAGAGAAAAAGAAAGAAAAGAAGGAGGGACAGGACGAACATCGGGTAACTAGACAAACAACAATGGGAGAGACAAACAGGAAAGGAAAAAGAAGGGGGAACGCAAAGCCATGAAAAACAAACAATATCATTGAACCCGAACCAAGCTAGTCTCGGAACAGGTAACAGACCAGAGCCGGGCCCAGCTAGTCCGGGCACGGAAAACATCAAACAGTGGGAAAACCCACTAATGCAGGTCTTTGAGGCACACCGCAGTATACACTCGGAGAGCTGCCGAACCCATCTAACCCCTCCGGAGGGGGGGGGGGGGTGGCCAAAGACACCGCCAGAGGCAACCACAGAACAGGGCCTACAACCGCCGCCGGTAGGGCAAGATACTTAAATCACAAGGAGTAAACAGGAGAAATGAGCAGAACGGCGAGCAAATCAACCAAAGGCAATAAGCAGAACTATCAACATAGGACAGTCACAGAGATGGAAAATACAACAGGAGGCCTTATCAACGAAGGACAGTCACAGAGATGGAAGACCCCCACAGAGGAGCTCCACCATGTAATAGGAAGAAAACAAGGGGTATCAGCATTGACAATAAAGGGAAACAAGGCATCACAGAGAAATCATAGCAAAGAAGTCCAAATACAGCCTAGACCGCAGGTAAGGATACTGCCCCTCCAGAGGAAGGCACAGGAGAGGCCAGTCCACGACGCTTCTGATGCGGCAGAGGGGGTGAAGAAGATCGGTCAGCAGGAGGAGCACCAGGGAGCGGATAGTCCAACCAATTCGGGAGAGACAAGGCCGGGATATCCAAGAATTGAGCCAGATCAACGGTCTGATCCGGGGAGTGCAAGGTGAAGACCGCTCCATTACGTCGGACTTGGAGATGGAAGGGATGACCCCAGCGGTACGTGGCTCCCGAATCAAACGAAGGACAGGTTTCAAGAGACGCCGCATAGCTAGAGTGCGGCGGGAGACATCTGGGAGAAGTGAAATTGAAGAATCCATAAAGGGAACTGGACCGCGGCACCAGGCCGCCTGAAGAATATCCTCCTTCTCTTTAAAAAAGTGTACTCGGCAAAGGACATCACGTGGATCCGTAGAGGAGGCCCTCCGAGGACCCAGCACTCGGTGAATTCTGTCGATATTAATCTCCGTGTCCATTGGTCTAGACAGAACAGTATTGAAAACAGAAACGGCAATAGAGCGGAGTTCCCCATTCGGTGCAACATCCGGGATGCCACAGAGCTTAATATTATTCCGGCAACCTCTATTTTCCTGATCGTCTACTTGGAGCAGCAAATGACGATTGAGCGTGCGTTGAGAAGAAAGGGTTTGCTCCAAGGACTCGAGGCGCTGGTCAATAGAGTCCGTGTGTTGCTGTTGGGCCGAGACCTGGACCGATAAGGTTTGGAGGTCAGACTTAAAGCCAGAAAGGATCTTGTCCTGTCTTTCTTCCACTCTCCGGACCATGGCCTCTAGGTCCAATTTAGTAGGCATGGAGCGGAGCAAATCCCAAATATCCAACAGTTTAGGGTGCTTTGGACGATGAGAGACTTGCGACGAAGAATCAGAGGAGTCAGAGAGCGGAGCCCGCAAAACCACAGGAGTGCCAGAGAAAACTAAGTCCGGGTCGACATGCGGGGGGTCATCGCCCCGGGGTAGGGAGAGCAGCAAGTTGGACGGGCTGACCTGGTCCAGAGGTGTAGGAGGCTTCACCAGGGGCAGAAACAGCGACCTGAGTGAGAGGCCCTGCACGTCGGCCCACTGAACCTTCAGGTGCAGGATCCAGGGACTGTACAGCAGGGAGCTGGGCGGGTACAGGGAGAGAGACCATAACAGAGTCCAGGGAGGAAGGCAAGGCTGGCACCACCTCCACTCCTCTACAAGGGCACAGAAGACGTGACTGGCAGCATGGGGGCTGCAGGAGCTGCTGTGATGGGGGACGGGGGGTACCACGAGGCTGTCACCCCTGCCATCATGGAGGAGGACAGGAGTCTGCAGTACCTTGTCAGTAGCTTGCCCGGGAGTTCCCGTGTCAGGTGATGACAAGACCGGAGCCGGAGAGATGATTGGAGCCACCTGGGAGAGGAGCCGTGCTGCCGTCTGTGCTGATTGCTGCCGCGGAGGGAGGCTCGCAGTGTCTGCTGCAGGAGCGTGCGCCGCAGAGAGGAGGAACTTCGCCATCTCTGGCTCTACCCGGGACGAAGACGGAGTCCTTCGGCCTAGGCGACGGACCATGCTGGAAGCGGGGCAAGGTTAGAGTCCCGACCCGGTAAAATAGGGTGAAATAGCTGCCCCTGAGGGCTGTAATATTTTTATGATATGTGTTATTCATATTTTATAGGGGTAAAAACTAGAGATGAGCGAACAGTGTTCTATCGAACACATGTTCGATCGGATATCACGCTGTTCGCCATGTTCGAATCGAATCGAACACCGCATGGTAAAGTGTGCAAAAACTCGATTCCCCTCCCACCTTCCCTGGCGCCTTTTTTGCTCCAATAACAGCGCAGGGTAGGTGGGACAGGAACTACGACACCGGTGACGTTGAAAAAAATAGGAAAAACCCATTGGCTGCCGAAAACATGTGACCTCTGATTTAAAAGAACAGTGCCGCCCAGCTTCGCGTCATTCTGAGCTTACAATTCACCGGGGACGGAGGTTTCCGTCCATTTAGCTAGGGATTAGATTCTGGTAGACCGGGATAGAATAGGATAGGAAGGAGAAGAGAACCAACAGCTCTTTTAAGAGCTAAATTCCAGGGAGAAGCTTGTCAGTGTAACGTGGCACTGCCGGGCTCAATCGGCACAACCCAGCTTTCCACAGCGTTCAGGATCCTGAATGGAATACACTGAAAGTGTATTCCCGTATACCCTATATACCCCCGATCCATGTTCCAACGGTGTGCCCCCCCACCTCCACCCCAGAAACTAACTTGAATACACTGTAAGTCCCCTAACAATAGAATTGGGGCTATATACACCCTCAATTCTTGCTACTGCCATAAAGTGCCAGGGTCTGACTGGGAATTCAAAGAATATATTGGGGTTACATATACACTCAATTCTTGCTACTGGTATATAGTGCCATTTTCTGACTGAGAATTCAAAGAATATATTGGGGTTACATATACACTCAATTCTTGCTACTGGTATATAGTGCCATTTTCTGACTGAGAATTCAAACAATATATTGGGGTTACATACACTCTCAATTCTTGCTACTGGTATATAGTGCCAGGGTCTGACTGAGAATTCAAAGAATATATTGGGGTTACATATACACTCAATTCTTGCTACTGGTATATAGTGCCATTTTCTGTCTGGGAATTCAAAGAATATATTGGGGTTACAAATACCCTCAATTCTTGCTACTGCCATATAGTGCCAGGGTCTGACTGAGAATTCAAAGAATATATTGGGCCTACATATACCCTCAATTCTTGCTACTGGTATATAGTGCCATTTTCTGACTGAGAATTCAAACAATATATTGGGGTTACATACACTCTCAATTCTTGCTACTGGTATATAGTGCCAGGGTCTGACTGAGAATTCAAAGAATATATTGGGGTTACATATACACTCAATTCTTGCTACTGGTATATAGTGCCATTTTCTGACTGGGAATTCATAGAATATATTGGGGTTACATATACCCTCAATTCTTGCTACTGCCATATAGTGCCAGGGTCTGACTGAGAATTCAAAGAATATATTGGGCCTACATATACCCTCAATTCTTGCTACTGGTATATAGTGCCATTTTCTGACTGAGAATTCAAAGAATCTATTGGGGTTACATACACTCTCAATTCTTGCTACTGCCATATAGTGCCAGGGTCTGACTGTAAATTCAAAATAGATATCGGGGCTTGCCTTTCATACCACCCTCAATTACTTCTATTGGCATATAGTGTCAGGGTCTGACTGGTAATAGAAAATAGATATTGGGGCTTTCATACCATCCTCAATTCTTGCTATTGGCATATAGTGCCACTTTCTGACTGTTAATTCCCAAAATATAGTGGGGCCTTCATACAACCCTCAATTGTTGCTATAGGCATATAGTGCCAGTTTTGGAGTGTGAATTATCCTAATATATTGGGGGCTGCATCCCCCCTTAAGTTGTTTATATTCGCATAAACACCCAGGTTCTGAGTGTTAATCCCACCCAATAAATTAAGGCCTGCATACACCCTCAATTTATTGGTATTGGCATATACACCCAGGTTCTGAGTGTGTTTAAGCAAGGAAAGCATATTAAAATGCGCAAGGCTCCCGGGAAGGGACGTGGACGAGGCCGTGGGCGAGGTCGGGGGAATGGTTCTGGGGAGCAAGTTAGCGGTGAAGCCACAGGGCGTCCCGTGCCTACTCCTGTGGGGCAGCAAGCATTGCGCCGCTCCACAGCGCCAGGGTTGCTTGCCACATTAACTAAGCTGCAGGGTACAAACCTTAGTAGGCCCAAGAACCAGGAACAGGTCTTGCAATGGCTGTTGGATAACGCTTACAGCACATTGTCCACCAGCCAGTCAGTCTCTGCCTCCTCTCCTCCTCTTACCCAACAGTCTTGTCCTCCTTCCTCCCGAAATTCCCAATCTTTCCAGAACAATAACCCCAACTGTCCCTGCTCCCCAGAGCTGTTCTCCCTTCCTTTGACTGTACCGCAACCTGCTCCTCCATTTCGCGATTCCACGGACCTGTGTCCAGATGCTCAAACACTGGAGTCTCCTCAATCTCCGTTCGATTTGGTGGCGGATGACCAGCAACCCACCCTCATCGACGACGATGAGACGCAGTTGCTGTCAGGGCAGCCAGTTGACATGCGCATTGTGCAGGAAGAGGAGATGAGACAGGAGTTGGAAGAGGAGGTGGTGGATGATGAGGACACTGACCCGACCTGGACAGGGGGGATGTCAAGCGGGGAAAGTAGTGTGGATGTTGAGGCAGGTGCAGCACCAAAGAGGGTAGCTAGAGGCAGAGGTCAGCAGCTTAGGCGAAGCCAGGCCACACCTGGAATCTCCCAAAATGTTCCAGTTTGTACCCAGTCCCGAAAAACTCCCACCTCGAGGGCATGTTTCTCGAAGGTGTGGAGTTTTTCCAAGGAATGTGCCGAGGACAGATATAGTGTTGTCTGCACAATTTGCCTCTCGAAATTGAGTAGGGGCTCTGAGAAGAGCAACCTGTCCACCACTTCAATGCGCCGTCATTTGGAATCCAAGCACTGGAATCAGTGGCAGGCAGCAACCGCAGGACAAACGTCGCCCGCCGTTCACGCCACTGCCTCTGCCACTGCTCACAGTGCTGGCGATGCACTCCAGAGGACGAGCCAGGACACCACTTCATCTGCCTCCGCCACTTTGTTGACTTCTCCCTCATCCTCCCCTGTTTCTGTCTTATCTCCTTCTCCTGCACCATCAAAGGCACCATCAGGCGCTTCTTTACAACAATCCACCATCTCTCAGACATTGGAGCAGCGGCAGAAATACACCGCTAACCACCCACACGCGCAAGCCTTGAATGCCAACATCGCTAAACTGCTGGCCCAAGAGATGTTGGCGTTCCGGCTTGTTGAAACTCCCGCCTTCCTGGACCTGATGGCAACTGCGGCACCTCGCTATGCCGTTCCTAGCCGTCACTACTTCTCCTGGTGTGCCGTCCCCGCCTTGCACCAGCACGTGTCACTCAACATCAGGCGGGCCCTTAGTTCCGCGCTTTGCACAAAGGTCCACTTGACCACCGACGCGTGGACAAGTGCATGCGGACAGGGACGCTAAATTTCACTGACGGCACACTGGGTGAATGTAGTTGAGGCTGGGACTGCTTCCCAAACTGGCCCGGTGTACCTCGTCTCCCCGCCTAACATTCCTGGCAGAGACACGGGAAGAACACCCTCCTCTGTCTCCACCGCCTCCTCCTCCGCTGTTAGATTGACCCCAGCTACGAGTTGGAAACGTGCAGCACTGGCGTTGGTAGACATCAGCAGGCCGTGCTGAAGCTGATCAGCTTGGGGGACAGACAGCACACTGCCTCCGAGGTGAGGGATGCCCTCCTCAATGAGACGGCAATATGGTTTGAGCCGCTGCACCTGGGCCCAGGCATGGTCGATTGTGATAAGGGGCGGAACCTGGTAGCAGCTCTGGAGCTTGCCGGACTCCAACATGTTCCATGCCTGGCCTACGTCTTCAACCTAGTGGTGCAACGTTTCCTAAAGAGCTACCCAAATGTTCCGGAGCTACTGGTGAAAGTGCGGCGCATGTGCGCCCACTTTCACAAGTTGACAGTAGCCGCTGCTAGCTTAAAATCTCTCCAGCAACGCCTGCATGTGCCACAACACTGGCTTTTGTGTGACGTCCCCACACGCTGGAACTCAACGTTTCAGATGTTGAGTAGAGTGGTTGAGCAGCAGAGACCTTTGATGGAATACCAGCTACAAAACCCTAGGGTGCCACAAAGTCAGCTGCCTCAGTTTCTCATCCATGAGTGGCCATGGATGAGAGACCGTTGTGACATCCTACGGGTGTTTGAGGAGTCCACAAGGAGGGTGAGCTCTGAAGATGCGATGGTGAGCCTTACAATCCCGCTCTTGTGTGTGCTGAGAGAATCCCTGATTGACATCAGGGATAATTCAGATCACACAGAGGAGTCAGGGATAGCATCCGATCCGTCACAGCTGGAGAGTAGGTCCACACATCTGTCCGCTACATCGCGTTTAATGGAGGAGGAGGAAGAGCTGTCCGATGATGTGATGGTGATACAGGAGGCTTCCGGGCAACTTCAAATCGTCCCATTGTTGCAGCGCGGATGGGTAGAAAGGGAAGATGAGGAGGAAATGGAGATTGAACTTTCCGGTGGGGCCAGAGGAGTCATGCCAACTAACACTGTGGCAGACATGGCTGAGTTCATGATGGGGTGCTTTACAACTGACAAGCGTATTGTCAAAATCATGGAGGACAACCAATACTGGATCTTTGCTATCCTTGACCCCCGGTATAAAAACAACATCTCCTCTTTTATTCCGGTAGAGGGGAGGGCCAATCGCATCAATGCTTGCCACAAGCAATTGGTGCAGAATATGATGGAGATGTTTCCAGCATGTGACGTTGGCGGCAGGGAGGGCAGTTCCTCCAGTAGGCGACCAAGTGCTCACCGGTCCACACAAACAAGGGGCACACTGTCTAAGGTCTGGAACTCCTTGATGGCACCTCCTCGCCAAAGTACCGCCACTGAGGGTCCTAGTGTCACCAGGCGTGAGAAGTATAGACGCATGTTGCGGGAATACCTTTCCGAACACAGCCCTGTCCTCTCCGATCCCTCTGCGCCCTACACGTATTGGGTTTCGAAGTTGGACCTGTGGCTTGAACTTGCCCTGTATGCCTTGGAGGTGCTGTCTTGTCCTGCCGCCAGCGTCCTATTTGAGAGGGTGTTCAGTGCAGCCGGTGGCATCATCACTGACAAGCGCACCCGTCTGTCAGCTGAGAGTGCCGACCGGCTCACTTTGATAAAAATGAACCACCACTGGATAGAGCCTTCATTTTCGTGCCCACCTGTGTAAAGCACCCCAACATGAAACTCCATGTCTGTGCTCAACCTCTCCAATTCCTCCGCATCCTAATACTCATCCACCATAAGCGTTGCACAATTCTGCTACTACAAGGCTCCCTCCACCCTGATTTCCAACAACTCTGCTGGTTAGAGGCTCCCTCCACCCTGATTTCCCACAACTCTGTTGGTTAGAGGCTCCCTCCACCCTGATTTCCAACAACTCTGCTGGTTAGAGGCTCCCTCCACCCTGATTTCCCACAACTCTGCTGGTTAGAGGCTCTCTCCACCCTGATTTCCCACAACTCTGCTGGTTAGAGGCTCTCTCCACCCTGATTTCCTACAACTCTGCTGGTTAGAGACTCCCTCCACCCCGATTTCCACCAACTCTTCTGGTTAGAGGCTCCCTCCACCCTGATATCCCACAACTCTGCTGGTTAGAGGCTCCCTCCACCGTGATTTCCAACAACTCTCCTGGTTAGAGGCTCCCTCCACCATGAATTTCACAAAACTGGGCTGGTTAGAGGCTCCTTCCACCATGAATTTCCCCAAACTGTGCTGGTTAGAGGCTCCTTCCACCATGAATTTCCCCAAAGTGGGCTGGTTAGAGGATCCCTCCACCATGAATTTCACAAAACTTGGCTGGTTAGAGGCTCCTTCCACCATGAATTTCCCCAAACTGTGCTGGTTAGAGGCTCCTTCCACCATGAATTTCCCAAAACTGTGCTGGTTAGAGGCTCCCTCCACCATGAGTTTCCCCAAACTGTGCTGTTTAGAGGCTCCCTCCTTCATGAATTTCCCCAAACTGTGCTGGTTAGAGGCTCCTTCCACCATAAATTTCCCCAAACTGTGCTGGTTAGAGGCTCCCTCCACCATGAATTTCCCCAAACTCTGCTGGTTAGAGGCTCCTTCCACCATGAATTTCCCCAAACTGGGCTGGTTAGATGCTCCTTCCCCCATGAATTTCCCCAAACTGGGCTGGTTAGATGCTCCTTCCCCCATGAATTTCCCCAAACTGTGCTGGTTAGAGGCTCCCTCCACCATGAATTTCCCAAAACTTGGCTGGTTAGAAGCTCCCTCCACCATGAATTTCCCCAAACTGTGCTGGTTAGAGGCTCCCTCCACCATGAATTTCCCAAAACTGGGCTGGTAAGAGGCTCCTTCCACCATGAATTTCCCCAAACTGTGCTGGTTAGAGGTTCCCTCCACCATGAATTTCCCCAAACTGGGCTGGTTAGAGGATCCTTCCACCATGAATTTCCCCAAACTGGGCTGGTTAGAGGCTCCCTCCACCATGAATTTCCCCAAACAAGGCTGGTTAGAGGATTCTTCCACCATGAATTTCCCCAAACAGTGCTGGTTAGTGGCTCCCTCCACCATGAATTTCCCAAAACTTGGCTGGTTAGAGGCTCCTTCCACCATGAATTTCCCCAAACTGTGCTGGTTAGAGGCTCCTTCCACCATGAATTTCCCAAAACTGGGCTGGTTGAAGGCTCCCTCCACCATGAATTTCCCCAAACTTGGCTGGTTAGAGGCTCCTTCCACCATGAATTTCCCCAAACTGTGCTGATTAGAGGCTCCCTCCACCATGAATTTCCCAAAACTTGGCTGGTTAGAGGCTCCTTCCACCATGAATTTCTCCAAACTGTGCTGGTTAGAGGATCCCTCCACCATGAATTTCCCCAAACTGTGCTGGTTAGAGGCTCCTTCCACCATGAATTTCTCCAAACTGTGCTGGTCATAGTCTCCCTCCACCATGAATTTCCCCATACTGTGCTAGTTAGAGGCTCCTTCCACCATGAATTTTCCAAAACTGGGCTGGTTAGAGGCTCCTTCCACCATGAATTTCCCAGAACTGTGCTGCTTAGAGGCTCCCTCCACCATGAATTTCCCAAAACTTGGTTGGTTAGAGGCTCCTTCCACCATGAATTTCCCCAAAGTGGACTGGTTAGAGGCTCCTTCCACCATGAATTTCTCCAAACTGTGCTGGTTAGAGGCTCCCTCCACCATGAATTTCCCTAAACTGGGCTGGTTAGAGGCTCTCTCCACCATGAATTTCCCAAAACTTGGCTGGTTAGAGGCTCTCTCCACCATGAATTTCCCCAAACTGTGCTGGTTAGCGGCTCCTTTAGCCATGAATTTCCCCAAACTGTGCTGG
Organism: Leptodactylus fuscus; assembly: GCF_031893055.1. NCBI lineage: Eukaryota > Metazoa > Chordata > Amphibia > Anura > Leptodactylidae > Leptodactylus > Leptodactylus fuscus. The sequence goes on along the minus strand of NC_134266.1, from coordinate 253,690,950 downwards.
TTAGAGGCTCCGTCCACCATGAATTTCCCCAAACTAGGTTGGTTGGAGGCTCCTTCCACCATGAATTTCCCAAAACTTGGCTGGTTAGAAGCTCCCTCCACCATGAATTTCCCCAAACTGTGCTGGTTAGAGACTCCCTCCACCATGAATCTCCCAAAACTGGGCTGGTAAGAGACTCCTTCCACCATGAATTTCCTCAAACTGTGCTGCGTAGAGGTTCCCTCCACCATGAATTTCCCCAAACAAGGCTGGTTGGAGGATTCTTCCACCATGAATTTCCCCAAACAGTGCAGGTTAGCGGCTCCTTCCACCATGAATTTCCCCAAACTGGGTTGGTTGGAGGCTCCTTCCACCATAAATTTCCCAAAACTTGGCTGGTTAGAAGCTCCCTCCACCATGAATTTCCCCAAACTGTGCTGGTTAGAGGCTCCCTCCACCATGAATTTCCCAAAACTGTGCTGCTTAGAGGTTCCCTCCACCATGAATTTCCCCAAACTGGGCTGGTTAGAGGATCCTTCCACCATGAATTTCCCCAAACTTGGCTGGTTAGAAGCTCCCTCCACCATGAATTTCCCCAAACTGTGCTGGTTAGAGGCTCCTTCCACCATGAATTTCCCCAAACTGTGATGCTTAGAGGTTCCCTCCACCATGAATTTCCCCAAACTGGGCTGGTTAGAGGATCCCTCCACCATGAATTTCCCCAAACTGGGCTGGTTAGAGGCTCCCTCCACCATGAATTTCCCCAAACAAGGCTGGTTAGAGGATTCTTCCACCATGAATTTCCCCAAACAGTGCTGGTTAGTGGCTCCCTCCACCATGAATTTCCCCAAACTTGGCTGGTTAGAGGCTCCTTCCACCATGAATTTCCCCAAACTGTGCTGGTTAGAGGCTCCTTCCACCATGAATTTCCCAAAACTGGGCTGGTTAGAGGCTCTTTCCACCATGAATTTCCCCAAACTGGGCTGGTTAGAGGCTCCTTCCACCATGAATTTCCCCAAACTGTGCTGGTTAGAGGCTTCTTCCACCATGAATTTTTCAAAACTTGGCTGGTTAGAGGCTCCTTCCACCATGAATATCCCCAAACTGGGCTGGTTAGAGGCTCTCTCCACCCTGATTTCCCACAACTCTGCTGGTTAGAGACTCCCTCCACCCCGATTTCCAACAACTCTTCTGGTTAGAGGCTCCCTCCACCCTTATATCCCACAACTCTGCTGGTTAGAGGCTCCCTCCACCGTGATTTCCAACAACTCTCCTGGTTAGAGGCTCTCTCCACCATGAATTTCCCCAAACTGTGCGGTTAGAGGCTCCTTCCACCATGAATTTCCCCAAACTGTGCTGGTTAGAGGCTCCTTCCACCATGAATTTTCCCAAACTGGGCTGGTTAGAGGCTCCTTCCACCATGAATTTCCCCAAACTGGGCTGGTTAGAGGATCCCTCCACCATGAATTTCCCCAAACTTGGCTGGTTAGAGGCTCCTTCCACCATGAATTTCCCAAAACTGGGCTGGTTAGAGACTCCTTCCACCATGAATTTCCCCAAACTGCGTTGGTTAGAGGCTCCTTCCACCATGAATTTCCCCAAACTGTGCTGGTTAGAGGCTCCTTCCACCATGAATTTCCCCAAACTGTGCTGGTTAGAGGCTCCTTCCACCATGAATTTCCCAAAACTTGGCTGGTTAGAAGCTCCCTCCACCATGAATTTCCCAAAACTTGGCTGGTTAGAGGCTCTTTCCACCATGAATTTCCCCAAACTGTGTTGGTTAGAGGCTCCTTCCACCATGAATTTCCCCAAACTGGGCTGGTTACAGGCTCCCTCCACCATGAATTTCCCCAAACTGTGCTGGTTAGAGGCTCCTTCCACCATGAATTTCCCCAAACTGGGCTGGTTAGAGGCTCTCTCCACCCTGATTTCCCACAACTCTGCTGGTTAGAGACTCCCTCCACCCCGATTTCCAACAACTCTTCTGGTTAAAGGCTCCCTCCACCCTGATATCCCACAACTCTGCTGGTTAGAGGCTCCCTCCACCGTGATTTCCAACAACTCTCCTGGTTAGAGGCTCCATCCACCATGAATTTCCCCAAACTGTGCTGGTTAGAGGCTCCTTCCACCATGAATTTCCCCAAACTGTGCTGGTTAGAGGCTCCTTCCACCATGAATTTCCCCAAACTGGGCTGGTTAGAGGCTCCTTCCACCATGAATTTCCCCAAACTGGGCTGGTTAGAGGATCCCTCCACCATGAATTTCACAAAACTTGGCTGGTTAGAGGCTCCTTCCACCATGAATTTCCCCAAACAGTGCTGGTTAGAGACTCATTCCACCATGAATTTCCCCAAACTGTGTTGGTTAGAGGCTCCTTCCACCATGAATTTCCCCAAACTGTGCTGGTTAGAGGCTCCTTCCACCATGAATTTCCCCAAACTGTGCTGGTTAGAGGCTCCTTCCACCATGAATTTTCCAAAACTTGGCTGGTTAGAAGCTCCCTCCACCATGAATTTCCCAAAACTGGGCTGGTTAGATACTCCTTCTACCATGAATTTCCCCAAACTGTGTTGGTTAGAGGCTCCTTCCACCATGAATTTCCCCAAACTGGGCTGGTTACAGGCTCCCTCCACCATGAGTTTCCCCAAACTGTGCTGTTTAGAGGCTCCCTCCTTCATGAATTTCCCTAAACTGTGCTGGTTAGAGGCTCCTTCCACCATGAATTTCCCCAAACTGTGCTGGTTAGAGGCTCCCTCCACCATGAATTTCCCCAAACTCTGCTGGTTAGAGGCTCCTTCCACCATGAATTTCCCCAAACTGGGCTGGTTAGATGCTCCTTCCCCCATGAATTTCCCCAAACTGGGCTGGTTAGAGGCTCCTTCCACCATGAATTTCCCCAAACTGTGCTGGTTAGAGGCTTCTTCCACCATGAATTTCCCCAAACTGTGCTGGTTAGAGGCTCCCTCCACCATGAATTTCCCAAAACTGGGCTGGTAAGAGGCTCCTTCCACCATGAATTTCCCCAAACTGTGTTGGTTAGAGGCTCCTTCCACCATGAATTTCCCCAAACTGGGCTGGTTACAGGCTCCCTCCACCATGAATTTCCCCAAACTGTGCTGGTTAGAGGCTCCTTCCACCATGAATTTCCCCAAACTGGGCTGGTTAGAGGCTCTCTCCACCCTGATTTCCCACAACTCTGCTGGTTAGAGACTCCCTCCACCCCGATTTCCAACGACTCTTCTGGTTAGAGGCTTCCTCCACCCTTATATCCCACAACTCTGCTGGTTAGAGGCTCCCTCCACCGTGATTTCCAACAACTCTCCTGGTTAGAGGCTCCACTAACCATGAATTTCCCCAAACTGTGCTGGTTAGAGGCTCCTTCCACCATGAATTTCCCCAAACTGTGCTGGTTAGAGGCTCCTTCCACCATGAATTTTCCCAAACTGGGCTGGTTAGAGGCTCCTTCCACCATGAATTTCCCCAAACTGGGCTGGTTAGAGGATCCCTCCACCATGAATTTCACAAAACTTGGCTGGTTAGAGGCTCCTTCCACCATGAATTTCCCCAAACTGGGCTGGTTAGAGGCTCCCTCCACTATGAATTTCACAAAACATGGCTGGTTAGAGGCTCCTTTCACCATGAATTTCCCCAAACTGGGCTGGTTAGAGGATCCCTCCACCATGAATTTCCCCAAACTTGGCTGGTTAGAGGCTCCTTCCACCATGAATTTCCCAAAACTGGGCTGGTTAGAGACTCCTTCCACCATGAATTTCCCCAAACTGTGTTGGTTAGAGGCTCCTTCCACCATGAATTTCCCCAAACTGTGCTGGTTAGAGGCTCCTTCCACCATGAATTTCCCCAAACTGTGCTGGTTAGAGGCTCCTTCCACCATGAATTTCCCAAAACTTGGCTGGTTAGAAGCTCCCTCCACCATGAATTTCCCAAAACTTGGCTGGTTAGAGGCTCTTTCCACCATGAATTTCCCCAAACTGTGTTGGTTAGAGGCTCCTTCCACCATGAATTTCCCCAAACTGGGCTGGTTACAGGCTCCCTCCACCATGAATTTCCCCAAACTGTGCTGGTTAGAGGCTCCTTCCACCATGAATTTCCCCAAACTGGGCTGGTTAGAGGCTCTCTCCACCCTGATTTCCCACAACTCTGCTGGTTAGAGACTCCCTCCACCCCGATTTCCAACAACTCTTCTGGTTAGAGGCTCCCTCCACCCTGATATCCCACAACTCTGCTGGTTAGAGGCTCCATCCACCGTGATTTCCAACAACTCTCTTGGTTAGAGGCTCCATCCACCATGAATTTCCCCAAACTGTGCTGGTTAGAGGCTCCTTCCACCATGAATTTCCCCAAACTGTGCTGGTTAGAGGCTCCTTCCACCATGAATTTCCCCAAACTGGGCTGGTTAGAGGCTCCTTCCACCATGAATTTCCCCAAACTGGGCTGGTTAGAGGATCCCTCCACCATGAATTTCACAAAACTTGGCTGGTTAGAGGCTCCTTCCACCATGAATTTCCCCAAACTGGGCTGGTTAGAGGCTCCCTCCATTATGAATTTCACAAAACTTGGCTGGTTAGTGGCTCCTTCCACCATGAATTTCCCCAAACTGTGCTGGTTAGAGGCTCCTTCCACCATGAATTTCCCAAAACTTGGCTGGTTAGAAGCTCCCTCCACCATGAATTTCCCAAAACTGGGCTGGTTAGATACTCCTTCCACCATGAATTTCCCCAAACTGTGTTGGTTAGAGGCTCCTTCCACCATGAATTTCCCCAAACTGGGCTGGTTACAGGCTCCCTCCACCATGAGTTTCCCCAAACTGTGCTGTTTAGAGGCTCCCTCCTTCATGAATTTCCCTAAACTGTGCTGGTTAGAGGCTCCTTCCACCATGAATTTCCCCAAACTGTGCTGGTTAGAGGCTCCCTCCACCATGAATTTCCCCAAACTCTGCTGGTTAGAGGCTCCTTCCACCATGAATTTCCCCAAACTGGGCTGGTTAGATGCTCCTTCCCCCATGAATTTCCCCAAACTGGGCTGGTTAGAGGCTCCTTCCACCATGAATTTCCCCAAACTGTGCTGGTTAGAGGCTTCTTCCACCATGAATTTCCCCAAACTGTGCTGGTTAGAGGCTCCCTCCACCATGAATTTCCCAAAACTGGGCTGGTAAGAGGCTCCTTCCACCATGAATTTCCCCAAACTGTGTTGGTTAGAGGCTCCTTCCACCATGAATTTCCCCAAACTGGGCTGGTTACAGGCTCCCTCCACCATGAATTTCCCCAAACTGTGCTGGTTAGAGGCTCCTTCCACCATGAATTTCCCCAACTGGGCTGGTTAGAGGCTCCCTCCACCCCGATTTCCCACAACTCTTCTGGTTAGAGGCTCCCTCTCCATCCTTATATTCCACAACTCTGCTGGTTAGAGGCTCCCTCCACCGTGATTTCCAACAACTCTCCTGGTTAGAGGCTCCCTCCACCATGAATTTCCCCAAACTGTGCTGGTTAGAGGCTCCTTCCACCATGAATTTCCCCAAACTGTGCTGGTTAGAGGCTCCTTCCACCATGAATTTTCCCAAACTGGGCTGGTTAGAGGCTCCTTCCACCATGAATTTCCCCAAACTGGGCTGGTTAGAGGATCCCTCCACCATGAACTTCACAAAACTTGGCTGTTTAGAGGCTCCTTCCACCATGAATTTCCCCAAACTGGGCTGGTTAGAGGCTCCCTCCACTATGAATTTCACAAAACTGTGCTGGTTAGAGGCTCCTTCCACCATGAATTTTCCAAAACTTGGCTGGTTAGAAGCTCCCTCCACCATGAATTTCCCAAAACTTGGCTGGTTAGAGGCTCTTTCCACCATGAATTTCCCCAAAGTGGACTGGTTAGAGGCTCCTTCCACCATGAATTTCCCAAACTCTGCTGGTTAAAGGCTCCCTCCACCATGAATTTCCCCAAACTGTGCTGGTTAGAGGCTCCTTCCACCATGAATTTCCCAAAACTTGGCTGGTTAGAAGCTCCCTCCACCATGAATTTCCCAAAACTGGGCTGGTTAGATACTCCTTCCACCATGAATTTCCCCAAACTGTGTTGGTTAGAGGCTCCTTCCACCATGAATTTCCCCAAACTGGGCTGGTTATAGGCTCCCTCCACCATGAGTTTCCCCAAACTGTGCTGTTTAGAGGCTCCCTCCTTCATGAATTTCCCTAAACTGTGCTGGTTAGAGGCTCCTTCCACCATGAATTTCCCCAAACTGTGCTAGTTAGAGGCTCCCTCCACCATGAATTTCCCCAAACTCTGCTGGTTAGAGGTTCCTTCCACCATGAATTTCCCCAAACTGGGCTGGTTAGATGCTCCTTCCCCCCATGAATTTCCCCAAACTGGCTGGTTAGAGGCTCCTTCCACCATGAATTTCCCCAAACTGTGCTGGTTAGATGCTCCTTCCACCATGAATTTCCCCAAACTGGGCTGGTTAGAGGCTCCTTCCACCATGAATTTCCCCAAACTGTGTTGGTTAGAGGA